>NC_092788.1:11936183-12101721 GCF_047496795.1 Chiloscyllium punctatum
CCAGCGAAGAGCAGACTGACGCAACACTGTCAATTTAACACACCCAAGGAAGAACAGAATTTCCCCACCCTGTCAATGTAACACACTCAGGGAAGAGCAGACTGACCCCACTCTATCAATGTAACACTCCCAGGGAAGAACAGACTGACGCCACTCTGTCAATGTAACACACCCAGGGAAGAGCAGACTGACCCAACACTGTCAATTTAACACACCCAAGGAAGAACAGAATTTCCCCACCCTGTCAAGTTAACACACTCAGGGAAGAGCAGACAGACCCCAATCTGTCAATGTAACACACCCAGGGAAAAGAAGACTGACGCCACTCTGTCAATGTAACAAACCCAGGGAAGAGCAGACTGAACTCACTCTGTCAATGTAACACACCCAGGGAAGAACAGACTGGCCCCAATCTGTCAATGTAACACACCCAGGGAAGAGCAGACTGAACTCACTCTGTCAATGTAACACACCCAGGGAAGAGCAGACTGACCCCACTCTGTCAATGTAACACACGCAGGGAAGAGCAGACTGAATTCATTCTGTCAATGTAACCCACCAATAAAAGAGCAGACTGACCTCACTCTGTCAATTTGACACACCCTGGGAAGATCAGACTGACCCCACTCTGTCAATGTAACACACCCAGCGAGGAGCAGACTGACCCCACTCTGTCAATGTAACCCACCCATAAAAGAGCAGACTGTCCCAACTCTGTCAATGTGACACGCCCTGGGAAGAGCACACTGACCCAACTCTGTCAATGTAACACACCCAGGGAAGAGCAGACTGACCAAACTCTGTCAATGTAACAAACCCAGGGAAGAGCAGACTGACCTCACTCTGTCAATATAACACACCCAGGGAAGAGCAGACAGATACCACTCTGTCAATGTAACACACCAAGGGAAGAACAGACTGACCCCACTCTGTCAATTTAACACACCCAGGGAAGAGCAGACTGACCCCACTCTGTCAATGTAACACACCCAGGGAAGAGCAGACTGACCCCACTCTGTCAATGTAACATACAATGGGAGAACAGACTGAAACCACTCTGTCAATGAAACCCACCCAGGGAAGAGCAGAAAGATACCACTCTCTCAATGTAACACACCAAGGGAAGAACAGACTGACCCCACTCTGTCAATTTAACACACCCAGGGAAGAGCAGACTGACCCAACACTGTCAATTTAACACACCCAAGGAAGAACAGACTGACCCCACTCTGTCAATGTAACACACTCAGGGAAGAGCAGACTGACCCCAATCTGTCAATGTAACACACCCAGGGAAGAGAAGACTGACCACACTCTGTCAATGTAACAAACCCAGGGAAGAGCAGACTGAACTCACTCTGTCAAAGTAACACACCCAGGGAAGAGCAGACTGACCCCACTCTGTCAATGTAACACACGCAGGGAAGAGCAGACTGAATTCATTCTGTCAATGTAACCCACCCATAAAAGAGCAGACTGACCCCACTCTGTCAATGTGACACGCCCTGGGAAGAGCAGACTGAACTCACTCTGTCAATGTAACACAACCAGGGAAGATCAGGCTGACCCCACTCTGTCAATGTAACTCACCCAGCGAAGAGCAGACTGACCCAACACTGTCAATTTAACACACCCAAGGAAGAACAGAATTTCCCCACCCTGTCAATGTAACACACTCAGGGAAGAGCAGACTGACCCCACTCTATCAATGTAACACTCCCAGGGAAGAACAGACTGACGCCACTCTGTCAATGTAACACACCCAGGGAAGAGCAGACTGACCCAACACTGTCAATTTAACACACCCAAGGAAGAACAGAATTTCCCCACCCTGTCAAGTTAACACACTCAGGGAAGAGCAGACAGACCCCAATCTGTCAATGTAACACACCCAGGGAAAAGAAGACTGACGCCACTCTGTCAAAGTAACAAACCCAGGGAAGAGCAGACTGAACTCACTCTGTCAATGTAACACACCCAGGGAAGAACAGACTGGCCCCAATCTGTCAATGTAACACACCCAGGGAAGAGCAGACTGAACTCACTCTGTCAATGTAACACACCCAGGGAAGAGCAGACTGACCCCACTCTGTCAATGTAACACACGCAGGGAAGAGCAGACTGAATTCATTCTGTCAATGTAACCCACCAATAAAAGAGCAGACTGACCTCACTCTGTCAATTTGACACACCCTGGGAAGATCAGACTGACCCCACTCTGTCAATGTAACACACCCAGCGAGGAGCAGACTGACCCCACTCTGTCAATGTAACCCACCCATAAAAGAGCAGACTGTCCCAACTCTGTCAATGTGACACGCCCTGGGAAGAGCACACTGACCCAACTCTGTCAATGTAACACACCCAGGGAAGAGCAGACTGACCAAACTCTGTCAATGTAACAAACCCAGGGAAGAGCAGACTGACCTCACTCTGTCAATATAACACACCCAGGGAAGAGCAGACAGATACCACTCTGTCAATGTAACACACCAAGGGAAGAACAGACTGACCCCACTCTGTCAATTTAACACACCCAGGGAAGAGCAGACTGACCCCACTCTGTCAATGTAACACACCCAGGGAAGAGCAGACTGACCCCACTCTGTCAATGTAACATACAATGGGAGAACAGACTGAAACCACTCTGTCAATGAAACCCACCCAGGGAAGAGCAGAAAGATACCACTCTCTCAATGTAACACACCAAGGGAAGAACAGACTGACCCCACTCTGACAATTTAACACACCCAGGGAAGAGCAGACTGACCCAACACTGTCAATTTAACACACCCAAGGAAGAACAGACTGACCCCACTCTGTCAATGTAACACACTCAGGGAAGAGCAGACTGACCCCAATCTGTCAATGTAACACACCCAGGGAAGAGAAGACTGACCCCACTCTGTCAATGTAACAAACCCAGGGAAGAGCAGACTGAACTCACTCTGTCAAAGTAACACACCCAGGGAAGAGCAGACTGACCCCACTCTGTCAATGTAACACACGCAGGGAAGAGCAGACTGAATTCATTCTGTCAATGTAACCCACCCATAAAAGAGCAGACTGACCCCACTCTGTCAATGTGACACGCCCTGGGAAGAGCAGACTGACCACACTCTGCCATTGTAACACAGCAAGGGAAGAGCAGACTGACCCCCACTCTGTCAATGTAACAAACCCTGGGAGAACAGACTGACCCTACTCTGTCAATGTAACACACCCAGGGAAGAGCAGACTGAACCCACTCTGTCAATGTAACACACCCAGGGAAGAACAGACTGACCCCACTCTGTCAATGTAATACACCCAGGGAAGAACAGACTGACCCCACTCAGTCAATGTAACACACCCAGGGAAGAGCAGACTGACCCCACTCTGTCAATGTAACACACCCAGGGAATAGCAGACTTACCCCACTCTGTCAATGTAACCCACCCATAAAAGAGCAGACTGGCCCAACTCTGTCAATGTGACACGCCCTGGGAAGAGCAGACTGACCACACTCTGTCAATGTAACAAACCCAGGGAAGAGCAGACTGACCTCACTCTGCCAATGTAACACACCCAGGGAAGAGCAGACTGACCCTACACTGTCAATGCAACACACCCAGGGAAGAGCAGACTGACCCCACTCTGACAATGTAACACACCCAGGGAAGAGCAGACTGACCACAATCTGTTAATGTAACACACCCAGGGAAGAGCAGACTGACCCCACTCTATCAGTGTAACACACCCAGGGAAGAGCCGACTGACCCCACTCTGTCAATGTAACACACCCAGGGAAGAGCGGACTGACCCCACTCTGTCAAAGTAACACACTCAGGGAAGAGCAGACTCTTCCCACTCTGTCAAAGTAACACACTCAGGGAAGAGCAGAATGACATCACTCTGTCAATGTAACACACCCAGGGAAGAGCAGACTTTCCCCACTCTGTCAATGTAACACACCCAGGGAAGAGCAGACTGACCCCACTCTGTCAATGTAACACACCCAGGGAAGAGCAGAATGACCCCTCTCCCTCCGTGTAACTCACCCAGGGAAGAGCAGACTGACCCCACTCTTTCAATGTAACACACCCAGGGAAGAGTAGACTGACCCCACTCCATCAATGTAACACACCCGGGGAAGAGCAGACTGACCCCACCCTGTCAATATAACGCACCCAGGGAAGAGCAGACAGACCCCACTCTGTCAATGTAACACACCCAGGGAAGAGCAGACTGACCCCACTCTGTGAATGTAACACAACCAGGGAAGGGCAGACTGACCCCTCTCCCTCCATGTAACTCACCCAGGGAAGAGCAGACTGACCGCACTCTGTCAATGCAACACACCCAGGGAAGAGCATACACAAGCCAATCTGCCAATGTGACACTCTCAGTGAAGAGCAGACAGACCCCACTCTGTCAATGTGACACTCTCAGGGAAGAGCAGACTGACCGCACTCTGTCAATGTGAGACTCTCAGAGAAGAGCAGACTGACCCCACTCTGACAATGTAACCCACCCAGGGAAGAGCAGACTGACCCCACTCTGTCAATGTATCACACCCAGGGGAGAGCAGACTGACCCCACTCTGTCATTGTAACACAGCCAGGGAAGAGCAGATTGACCCCTCTCTGTCAATGTAACTCACCCAGGGAACAGAAGATTGACCTCACTCTGTCAATGTTACACACCGCGGGAAGAGCAGACTGACCCCACTCTGTCAATGTAACACACCCAAGGAAGAGCAGTCTGACCCCACTCTGTCATTGTAACACAGCCAGGGAAGAGCAGATTGACCCCTCTCTGTCAATGTAACTCACGCAGGGAACAGAAGATTGACCTCACTCGGTCAATGTAACATACCCAGGGAAGAGCAGACTAACCCCATTCTTTCAATGTAACACACCCAGGGAAGAGCAGACTGACCCCACTCTGTCAATATCACGCACCCAGGGAAGAGCAGACTGACCTCACTCTGTCAATGTAACACACCCAGGGAAGAGCAGACTGACCCCACTCATTCAATGTAACACACCCAGGGAAGAGCAGACTGACCCCACTCTGTCAGTGTAACACACCCAGAGAAGAGCGGACTGACCCCACTCTGTCAATGTAACACACCCAAGGAAGAGCAGACTGACCCCACTCTGTCAGTGTTACACACCCAGAGAAGAGCAGACTGACCCCACTCTGTCAATGTAACAAACCCAGGGAAGAGCAGACTGACCCCACTCTGTCAATGCAACACACCCAGGGAAGACCAGACTGACTCCTCTCCCTCCGTGTAACTCACCCAGGCAATAGCAGACTGACCCCACTCTTTCAATGTAACACACGCAGGGAAGAGCAGACTGACCCCACTCTGTCAATGCAACACAGCCAGGGTAGAGCAGACTGACCCCTCTCTCTCCATGTAACTCACCCAGGGAAGATAGGCTGACCCCACCCTGTCAATGTAACACACCCATAGAAAAGCAGACTGACCCCACTCTGTCAATGTAACACACCCAGGGCAGGGCAGACTGACCCCACTCTGTCAATATCATAGACCTTGTGAAGAGCAGACTGACCCCCCTCTGTCAATGTAACACACCCAGGGAAGAGCAGACTGACCCTACACTGTCAATGCAACACACCCAGGGAAGAGCAGACTGACCCCACTCTGACAATGTAACACACCCAGGGAAGAGCAGACTGACCACACTCTGTTAATGTAACACACCCAGGGAAGAACAGACTGACCCCAATCTGTCAGTGTAACACACCCAGGGAAGAGCAGACTGACCCCACTCTGTCAATGTAACACACCCAGGGAAGAGCGGACTGACCCCACTCTGTCAATGCAACCCACCCAGTGAAGAGCAGACTGACCCCTCTCCCTCCATGTAACTCACCCAGGGAAAAGCAGACTGACCCCACTCTTTCAATGTAACACACCCAGGGAAGAGCAGACTGACCCCACTCTGTCAATGCAACACACCCAGGGGAGAGCAGACTGACCCCTCTCTCTCCATGTAACTCACCCAGGGAAGATAGACTGACCCCACTTTTTCAATGTAACACTCCCAGGGAAGAGCAGACTGACCCCACTCTGTAAATGTAACACACCCAGGGGAGACCAGAGTGACCCCTCTCTCTCAATGTAACTCACATAGGGAAGAACAGACTGACCCCACTCTGTCAAAGTAACACAACCAGGGAAGGGCAGACTGAACCCACTCTGTCAAAGTAACACACTCAGGGAAGAGCAGACTGACATCACTCTGTCAATGTAACACACCCAGGGAAGAGCAGACTGTCCCCACTCAGTCAATGTAACACACCCAGGGAAGAGCAGACTGACCCCACTCTGTCAATGTAACACACCCAGGGAAGAGCAGACTGACCCCTCTCCCTCCGTGTAACTCACCCAGGGAAGAGCAGACTGACCCCACTCTTTCAATGTAACACACCCAGGGAAGAGTAGACTGACCCCACTCCATCAATGTAACACACACGGGGAAGAGCAGACTGACCCCACCCTGTCAATATAACGCATCCAGGGAAGAGCAGACAGACCCCACTCTGTCAAAGTAACACACCCAGGGAAGAGCAGACTGACCCCACTCTGTGAATGTAACACAACCAGGGAAGGGCAGACTGACCCCACTCTGTCAATGTAACATACTCAGGGAATAGCAGTCTGACCCCACTCTGTCAATGTATCACACCCAGGGGAGAGCAGACTGACCCCACCCTGTCAATGTAACTCACCCAGGGAAGAGCAGACAGACCTCACTCTGTCAATGTAACACACCGCGGGAAGAGCAGACTGACCCCACTCTGTCAATGTAACACACCCAAGGAAGAGCAGTCTGACCCCACTCTGTCATTGTAACACAGCCAGGGAAGAGCAGACTGACCCCTCTCTGTCAATGTAACTCACCCAGGGAACAGAAGATTGACCTCACTCGGTCAATGTAACATACCCAGGGAAGAGCAGACTAACCCCACTCTGTCAATGTAACACACCCAGGGAAGAGCAGACTGACCCCACTCTGTCAATGTAACACACCCAGGGAAGAGCAGACTGACCCCACTCTGTCAATGTCACGCACCCAGGGAAGAGCAGACTGACCCCACACTTTCAATGTAACACATCCAGAGAAGAGCAGACTGACCGCACTCGGTCAATGTAAACCACCCAGGGAAGAGCAGACTGACCCCTCTCTGTCAATGTAACACACCCAGGGAAGAGCGGATTTACCCCACTCTGTCAATGTAACAGACCCAGGGAAGAGCAGACTGACCCCACTCTGTCAATGTAACACACCCAGGGAAGAGCAGACTAACCCCATTCTGTCAATGTAAAAGACCCAGGGAAGAACAGACAGACCCCACTCTGTCAATGTCAGACACCCAGGGGAGAGCGGACTTACCCCACTCTGTCAATGTAACACACCCAGGGAAGAGCGGACTGACCCCACTCTGTCAATGTAACCCACCCAGTGAAGAGCAGACTGACCCCTCTCCCTCCATGTAACTCACCCAGGGAAGAGCAGACTGACCGCACTCTGTCAATGTAACACACCCAGGGAAGAGCAGACTGACCCCAATCTGCCAATGTGACCCTCTCAGTGAAGAGCAGACTGACCCCACTCTGTCAATGTGACACTCTCAGGGAAGAGCAGACTGACCGCACTCTGTCAATGTGAGACTCTCAGGGAAGAGCAGACTGACCCCACTCTGTCAATGTAACCCACCCAGGGAAGAGCAGACTGACCCCACTCTGTCAATGTATCACACCCAGGGGAGAGCAGACTGAATCAACCCTGTCAATGTAACTCACCCAGGGAAGAGCAGACTGACCTCACTGTGTCAATGTTACACACCGCGGGTAGAGCAGACTGACCCCACTCTGTCAATGTAACACACCCAAGGAAGAGCAGTCTGACCCCACTCTGTCATTGTAACACAGCCAGGGAAGAGCAGATTGACCCCTCTCTGTCAATATAACTCACCCAGGGAACAGAAGATTGACCTCACTCGGTCAATGTAACATACCCAGGGAAGAGCAGACTAACCCCAGTCTGTCAATGTAACACACCCAGGGAAGAGCAGACTGACACCACTCTGTCAATATCACGCACCCAGGGAAGAGCAGACTGACCTCACTCTGTCAATGTAACACACCCAGGGAAGAGCAGACTGACCCCACTCTGTCAATGTAACACACCCAGGGAAGAGCAGACTGTCCCCACTCTGTCAATGTAACACACCCAGGGAAGTGCAGACTGACCCCACTCTGTCAATGTAACACACCCAGGGAAGACCAGACTGACCCCTCTCCCTCCGTGTAACTCACCCAGGGAAGAGCAGACTGACCCCACTCTTTCAATGTAACACACCCAGGGAAGAGCAGACTGACCCCACTCCATCAATGTAACACACCCAGGGAAGAGCAAACTGACCCCACTCTGTCAATGTCACGCACCCAGGGAAGAGCAGACTGACCGCACTCTGTCAATGTAACACACCCAGGGAAGACCAGACTGACCCCACTCTGTCAAAGTAACACAACCAGGGAAGGGCAGACTGAACCCACTCTGTCAATGTAACATACTCAGGGAATAGCAGTCTGACCCCACTCTGTCAATGTATCACACCCAGGGGAGAGCAGACTGACCCCACCCTGTCAATGTAATTCACCCAGGGAAGAGCAGACTGACCTCACTCTGTCAATGTAACACACCGCGGGAAGAGCAGACTGACCCCACTCTTTCAATGTAACACACCCAGGGAAGAGCAGTCTGTCCCCACACTTTCAATGTAACACAGCCAGGGAAGAGCAGACTGACCCCTCTCTGTCAATGTAACTCAACCAGGGAACAGGAGATTGACCTCACTCGGTCAATGTAACACACCCAGGGAAGAGCAGACCAACCCCACTCTGTCAATGTAACACATCCAGGGAAGAGCAGACTGACCCCACTCTGTCAATGTAACACACCCAGGGAAGAGCAGACTGACCCCACTCTGTCAATGTCACGCACCCAGGGAAGAGCAGACTGACACCACTCTGTCAAAGTAACACACTCAGGGAAGAGCAGACTCTTCCCACTCTGTCAAAGTAACACACTCAGGGAAGAGCAGACTGACCTCACTCTGTCAATGTAACACACCCAGGGAAGACCAGACTGACCCCTCTCCCTCCGTGTAACTCACCCAGGGAAGAGCAGACTGACCCCACTCTTTCAATGTAACACACCCAGGGAAGAGCTGACTGACCCCACTCTGTCAATGTACCACACCCAGGGGAGAGCAGACTGACCCCTCTCTCTCCATGTAACACACCCAGGGAAGATAGACTGACCCCACTCTGTCAATGTAACACACCCAGGGAAAAGCAGACTGACCCCACTCTGACAATGTAACCCACCCAAGGAAGAGCAGACTGACCCCACTCTGTCATTGTAACACAGCCAGGGAAGAGCAGATTGACCCCTCTCTGTGAATGTAACTCACCCAGGGAACAGAAGATTGACCTCACTCGGTCAATGTAACATACCCAGGGAAGAGCAGACTAACCCCATTCTTTCAATGTAACACACCCAGGGAAGAGCAGACTGACCCCACTCTGTCAATATCACGCACCCAGGGAAGAGCAGACTGACCTCACTCTGTCAATGTAACACACCCAGGGAAGAGCAGACTGACCCCACTCTGTCAATGTAACACACCCAGGGAAGAGCAGACTGACCCCACTCTGTCAGTGTAACACACCCAGAGAAGAGCGGACTGACCCCACTCTGTCAATGTAACACACCCAAGGAAGAGCAGACTGACCCCACTCTGTCAGTGTTACACACCCAGAGAAGAGCAGACTGACCCCACTCTGTCAATGTAACACACCCAGGGAAGAGCAGACTGACCCCACTCTGTCAATGCAACACACCCAGGGAAGACCAGACTGACTCCTCTCCCTCCGTGTAACTCACCCAGGGAATAGCAGACTGACCCCACTCTTTCAATGTAACACACCCAGGGAAGAGCAGACTGACCCCACTCTGTCAATGCAACACAGCCAGGGTAGAGCAGACTGACCCCTCTCTCTCCATGTAACTCACCCAGGGAAGATAGGCTGACCCCACCCTGTCAATGTAACACACCCATGGAAAAGCAGACTGACCCCACTCTGTCAATGTAACACACCCAGGGAAGAGCAGACTGACCCCACTCTGTCAATATCACAGACCTTGTGAAGAGCAGACTGACCCCCCTCTGTCAATGTAACACACCCAGGGAAGAGCAGACTGACCCTACACTGTCAATGCAACACACCCAGGGAAGAGCAGACTGACCCCACTCTGACAATGTAACACACCCAGGGAAGAGCAGACTGACCACACTCTGTTAATGTAACACACCCAGGGAAGAACAGACTGACCCCACTCTGTCAGTGTAACACACCCAGGGAAGAGCAGACTGACACCACTCTGTCAATGTAACACACCCAGGGAAGAGCGGACTGACCCCACTCTGTCAATGTAACCCACCCAGTGAAGAGCAGACTGACCCCTCTCACTCCATGTAACTCACCCAGGGAAAAGCAGACTGACCCCACTCTTTCAATGTAACACACCCAGGGAAGAGCAGACTGACCCCACTCTGTCAATGCAACACACCCAGGGGAGAGCAGACTGACCCCTCTCTCTCCATGTAACTCACCCAGGGAAGATAGACTGACCCCACTCTGTCATTATCACATACCCAGGGAAGAGCAGACTCACCCAACACTGTCAATGTAACACACCCAGGGGAGACCAGAGTGACCCCTCTCTCTCAATGTAACTCACATAGGGAAGAACAGACTGACCCCACTCTGTCAAAGTAACACACGCAGGGAAGAGCAGACTCTTCCCACTCTGTCAAAGTAACACACTCAGGGAAGAGCAGACTGACATCACTCTGTCAATGTAACACACCCAGGGAAGACCAGACAGTCCCCACTCTGTCAATGTAACACACCCAGGGAAGAGCAGACTGACCCCTCTCCCTCCGTGTAACTCACCCAGGGAAGAGCAGACTGACCCCACTCTTTCAATGTAACACACCCAGGGAAGAGTAGACTGACCCCACTCCATCAATGTAACACACCCGGGGAAGAGCAGTCTGACCCCACCCTGTCAATATAACGCATCCAGGGAAGAGCAGACAGACCCCACTCTGTCAATGTAACACACCCAGGGAAGAGCAGACTGACCCCACTCTGTGAATGTAACACACCCAGAGAAGAGCGGACTGACCCCACTCTGTCAATGTAACACACCCAGGGGAGAGCAGACTGACCCCACTCTGTCATTATCACAGACCCAGGGAAGAGCAGACTCACCCAACTCTGTCAATGTAACACACCCAGGGGAGACCAGAGTGACCCCTCTATCTCAATGTAACTCACCCAGGGAAGAACAGACTGACCCCACTCTGTCAAATTAACACACTCAGGGAAGAGCAGACTGACCCCACTCTGTCAATGTAACACACCCAGGGAAGAGCAGACTGAACCCACCCTGTCAATGTAACACACCCAGGGAAGAGCAGACACACCCCACTCTGTCAATGTAACATACTCAGAGAATAGCAGTCTGACGCCACTCTGTCAATGAATCACACCCAGGGGAGAGCAGACTGAACCAACCCTGTCAATGTAACTCACCCAGGGAAGAGCAGACTGACCTCACTCTGTCAATGTAAGACACCCTGGGAGGAGCAGACTGACCCCACTCTGTCAATGTAACATACCTTGGGAGGAGCAGACTGACCCCACTCTGTCAATGTAACACATCCAGGGAAGAGCAGACTGATCTCACCCAGTCAATGTAACACACGCAGCGAAGGGCAGACTGACCCCACTCTGTCAATGTAACACACAAAGGGTAGAGGGGACGGACCCCACTCTGTCAATGTAACTCACCCAGGGAAGAGAAGATTGACCCCCCTCTGTCAATGTACTGCACCCAGGGAAGAGCATAATGACACCACTCTGTCAATTCAAAACTTCCAGGGAAGAACTGACTGACCACACTCTGTCAGTATAACACACCCAGGGAAGAGCAGACTGAATTCATTCTGTCAATGTAACCCACCCATAAAAGAGCAGACTGACCCCACTCTGTCAATGTGACACGCCCTGGGAAGAGCAGACTGACCACACTCTGTCAATGTAACACACCCTGGGAAGAGCAGACTGACCCTCACGCTGTCAATGTAACACACACAGGGAAGTGAACACTGACCCCACTCTGTCATTGTAACACAGCAAGGGAAGAGCAGACTGACCCCCACTCTGTCAATGTAACAAACCCTGGGAGAACAGACTGACCCCACTCTGTCAATGTAACACACCCAGGTAAGAGCAGACTGAACCCACTCTGTCATTGTAACACACCCAGGGAAGAGCAGACTGACCGCACTCTGTCAATGTAACACATAATGGGAGAACAGACTGACCCCACTCTGTCAATGTAACACACCCAGGGAAGAGCAGACAGATACCACACTGTCAATGTAACACACCCAGGGAAGAGAGGACTGACCAAACTCTGTCAATGTAACAAACCCAGGGAAGAGCAGACTAACCTCACTCTGTCAATGTAACCCACCCAGAGAAGAGCAGAATGTCCTCTTCTGCAAAATTACACACACAGTGAACTGCAGACTTACCCCACTCTGTCAATGTAACCAACCCAGTGATGTGCACACTGACCCAACACTGTCAATTTAACACACCCAAGGAAGAACAGACTGACCCCACTCTGTCAATGTAACACACCCAGGGAAGAGCAGACTGACCCAACACTGTCAATTTAACACACCCAAGGAAGAACAGACTGACCCCACTGTGTCAATTTAACACACCCAGGGGAGAGCAGACTGACACCACCGTGTCACTGTAAAACTCCCAGGGAAGAACAGACTGACGCCACTCTGTCAATGTAACACACCCAGGGAAGTTCAGACTGACCCAACACTGTCAATTTAACACACCCAAGGAAGAACAGACTGACCCCACTCTGTCAATGTAACACACTCAGGGAAGAGCAGACCGACCCCAATCTATCAATGTAACACACCCAGGGAAGAGAAGACTGACCCCAATCTGTCAATGTAACAAACCCAGGGAAGAGCAGACTGACCTCACTCTGTCAATGTAACACACCCAGGGAAGAGCAGACTGACCCCACTCTGTCAATGTAACACACCCAGGGAAGAGCAGACTGAACTCACTCTGTCAATGTAACACAACCAGGGAGGAGCAGACTGAACCCACCCTGTCACTGTAACACACCCAGGGAAGAGCAGACTGACCTCACTCTGTCAAAGTAACCCACCCAGAGAAGAGCAGAATGACCGCTTCTGCAAAATTACTCACACAGTCAACTGCAGTCTTACCCAACTCTGTCAATGTAACACACCCAGGGAAAAGCAGACTGACCCAACTCTGTCAATGTAACACACCCAGGGAGGAGCAGACTGAACCCACCCTGTCACTGTAACACACCCAGGGAAGAGCAGACTGTCCCCACTCTGTCAATTTAACAAACCCAGGGAAGAGCAGACTGACCTCACTCTGTCAATGTAACCCACCCAGAGAAGAGCAGAATGACCGCTTCTGCAAAATTACTCACACAGTCAACTGCAGTCTTACCCCACTCTGTCAATGTAACACACCCAGGGAAGAGTAGACTGACCACACTCTGTAAATGTAACAAACCCAGGGAAGAGCAGACTGACCTCACTCTGTCAATGTAACACACCCAGGGAAGTGCAGACTGACCCCACTCTGTCAATGTAACACACCCAGGGAAGAGCAGACTGACCCCACTCTGTCAATGTAACACACCCAGGGAAGTACAGACTGACCCCACTCTGTCAATGTAACAAACCCAGGGAAGAGCAGACTGACCTCACTCTGCCAAAGTAACACACCCAGGGAAGAGCAGACTGACCACACTCTGTCAATGTAACCTACCCATAAAAGAGCAGACTGACCCCACTCTGTCAATGTGACACGCCCTGGGAAGAGCAGACTAACCTCACTCTGTCAATGTAACACACCCAGGGAAGAGCAGACTGACCCCACTCTGTCAATGTGACACGCCCTGGAAGAGCACACTGACCCAACTCTGTCAATGTAACACACCCAGGGAAGAGCAGACTGACCAAACTCTGTCAATGTAACCCACCCAGAGAAGAGCAGAATGTCCTCTTCTGCAAAATTACTCACACAGTGAACTGCAGACTTACCCCACTCTGTCAATGTAACCCACCCAGTGATGTGCACACTGACCCCTCTCTGTCATTGTAAAACACCCAGGGCAGAGCAGACTGACCCCACTCTGTCAATGTAACATACAATGGGAGAACAGACTGAAACCACTCTGTCAATGTAACCCACCCAGGGAAGAGCAGAAAGATACCACTCTCTCAATGTAACACACCAAGGGAAGAACAGACTGACCCCACTCTGTCAATTTAACACACCCAGGGAAGAGCAGACTGACCCAACACTGTCAATTTAACACACCCAAGGAAGAACAGACTGACCCCACTCTGTCAATGTAACACACTCAGGGAAGAGCAGACTGACCCCAATCTGTCAATGTAACACACCCAGGGAAGAGAAGACTGACCCCACTCTGTCAATGTAACAAACCCAGGGAAGAGCAGACTGAACTCACTCTGTCAAAGTAACACACCCAGGGAAGAGCAGACTGACCCCACTCTGTCAATGTAACACACGCAGGGAAGAGCAGACTGAATTCATTCTGTCAATGTAACCCACCCATAAAAGAGCAGACTGACCCCACTCTGTCAATGTGACACGCCCTGGGAAGAGCAGACTGACCACACTCTGCCATTGTAACACAGCAAGGGAAGAGCAGACTGACCCCCACTCTGTCAATGTAACAAACCCTGGGAGAACAGACTGACCCTACTCTGTCAATGTAACACACCCAGGGAAGAGCAGACTGAACCCACTCTGTCAATGTAACACACCCAGGGAAGAACAGACTGACCCCACTCTGTCAATGTAATACACCCAGGGAAGAACAGACTGACCCCACTCAGTCAATGTAACACACCCAGGGAAGAGCAGACTGACCCCACTCTGTCAATGTAACACACCCAGGGAATAGCAGACTTACCCCACTCTGTCAATGTAACCCACCCATAAAAGAGCAGACTGGCCCAACTCTGTCAATGTGACACGCCCTGGGAAGAGCAGACTGACCACACTCTGTCAATGTAACAAACCCAGGGAAGAGCAGACTGACCTCACTCTGCCAATGTAACACACCCAGGGAAGAACAGACTGACCCCACTCTGTCAATGTAACCCACCCATAAAAGAGCAGACTGGCCCCACTCTGTCAATGTGACACGCCCTGGGAAGAGCAGACTGACCACACCCTGTCAATGTTACCCACCCAGGGAAGAGCAGATTGACCCCACTCTGTCAATGTGACACGCCCTGGGAACAGCTGACTGACCTCACTCTGTCAATGTAACACAACCAGGGAAGAACAGACTGACTCCACTCTGTCAATGGAACACACCCAGGGAAGAGCAGACTGACACCACTCTGTCAATGTAACACACCCAGGGAAGAGCAAACTGACACCACTCTGTCAATGAAACACACCCAGGGAAGAGCAGACTGACCCCACTCTGTCAATGTTACCCACCCAGGGAAGAGCAGATTGACCCCACTCTGTCAATGTAACACACCCAGGGAAGAGCAGACTGACCCCACTCTGTCAATGTAACACACCCAGGGAACAGCAGACTGACCCCACTCTGTCAATGTCACACACCCAGGGAATAGCAGACTGACCCCACTCTGTCAATGTAACACACCCAGGGAAGAGCAGACTGACCCCACTCTGTCAATGTAACACACCCAGGGAACAACAGACTGACCCCACTGTGTCAATGTAACAAACTTGGGGAAGAGCAGACTGACCCCAATCTGTCAATGTAACACACCCAGTGAAGAGAAGACTGACCCCACTCTGTCAATGTAACCCTCCCAGGGAAGAGGAGACTGACCCCACTCTGTCAATGTAACACACCCAGGGAAGAGCAGACTGAACTCACTCTGTCAATGTAACACAACCAGGGAAGATCAGGCTGACCCCACTCTGTCAATGTAACTCACCCAGCGAAGAGCAGACTGACGCAACACTGTCAATTTAACACACCCAAGGAAGAACAGAATTTCCCCACCCTGTCAATGTAACACACTCAGGGAAGAGCAGACTGACCCCACTCTATCAATGTAACACTCCCAGGGAAGAACAGACTGACGCCACTCTGTCAATGTAACACACCCAGTTAAGAGCAGACTGACCCAACACTGTCAATTTAACACACCCAAGGAAGAACAGAATTTCCCCACCCTGTCAAGTTAACACACTCAGGGAAGAGCAGACAGACCCCAATCTGTCAATGTAACACACCCAGGGAAAAGAAGACTGACGCCACTCTGTCAAAGTAACAAACCCAGGGAAGAGCAGACTGAACTCACTCTGTCAATGTAACACACCCAGGGAAGAACAGACTGGCCCCAATCTGTCAATGTAACACACCCAGGGAAGAGCAGACTGAACTCACTCTGTCAATGTAACACACCCAGGGAAGAGCAGACTGACCCCACTCTGTCAATGTAACACACGCAGGGAAGAGCAGACTGAATTCATTCTGTCAATGTAACCCACCAATAAAAGAGCAGACTGACCTCACTCTGTCAATTTGACACACCCTGGGAAGATCAGACTGACCCCACTCTGTCAATGTAACACACCCAGCGAGGAGCAGACTGACCCCACTCTGTCAATGTAACCCACCCATAAAAGAGCAGACTGTCCCAACTCTGTCAATGTGACACGCCCTGGGAAGAGCACACTGACCCAACTCTGTCAATGTAACACACCCAGGGAAGAGCAGACTGACCAAACTCTGTCAATGTAACAAACCCAGGGAAGAGCAGACTGACCTCACTCTGTCAATATAACACACCCAGGGAAGAGCAGACAGATACCACTCTGTCAATGTAACACACCAAGGGAAGAACAGACTGACCCCACTCTGTCAATTTAACACACCCAGGGAAGAGCAGACTGACCCCACTCTGTCAATGTAACACACCCAGGGAAGAGCAGACTGACCCCACTCTGTCAATGTAACATACAATGGGAGAACAGACTGAAACCACTCTGTCAATGAAACCCACCCAGGGAAGAGCAGAAAGATACCACTCTCTCAATGTAACACACCAAGGGAAGAACAGACTGACCCCACTCTGTCAATTTAACACACCCAGGGAAGAGCAGACTGACCCAACACTGTCAATTTAACACACCCAAGGAAGAACAGACTGACCCCACTCTGTCAATGTAACACACTCAGGGAAGAGCAGACTGACCCCAATCTGTCAATGTAACACACCCAGGGAAGAGAAGACTGACCACACTCTGTCAATGTAACAAACCCAGGGAAGAGCAGACTGAACTCACTCTGTCAAAGTAACACACCCAGGGAAGAGCAGACTGACCCCACTCTGTCAATGTAACACACGCAGGGAAGAGCAGACTGAATTCATTCTGTCAATGTAACCCACCCATAAAAGAGCAGACTGACCCCACTCTGTCAATGTGACACGCCCTGGGAAGAGCAGACTGAACTCACTCTGTCAATGTAACACAACCAGGGAAGATCAGGCTGACCCCACTCTGTCAATGTAACTCACCCAGCGAAGAGCAGACTGACCCAACACTGTCAATTTAACACACCCAAGGAAGAACAGAATTTCCCCACCCTGTCAATGTAACACACTCAGGGAAGAGCAGACTGACCCCACTCTATCAATGTAACACTCCCAGGGAAGAACAGACTGACGCCACTCTGTCAATGTAACACACCCAGGGAAGAGCAGACTGACCCAACACTGTCAATTTAACACACCCAAGGAAGAACAGAATTTCCCCACCCTGTCAAGTTAACACACTCAGGGAAGAGCAGACAGACCCCAATCTGTCAATGTAACACACCCAGGGAAAAGAAGACTGACGCCACTCTGTCAAAGTAACAAACCCAGGGAAGAGCAGACTGAACTCACTCTGTCAATGTAACACACCCAGGGAAGAACAGACTGGCCCCAATCTGTCAATGTAACACACCCAGGGAAGAGCAGACTGAACTCACTCTGTCAATGTAACACACCCAGGGAAGAGCAGACTGACCCCACTCTGTCAATGTAACACACGCAGGGAAGAGCAGACTGAATTCATTCTGTCAATGTAACCCACCAATAAAAGAGCAGACTGACCTCACTCTGTCAATTTGACACACCCTGGGAAGATCAGACTGACCCCACTCTGTCAATGTAACACACCCAGCGAGGAGCAGACTGACCCCACTCTGTCAATGTAACCCACCCATAAAAGAGCAGACTGTCCCAACTCTGTCAATGTGACACGCCCTGGGAAGAGCACACTGACCCAACTCTGTCAATGTAACACACCCAGGGAAGAGCAGACTGACCAAACTCTGTCAATGTAACAAACCCAGGGAAGAGCAGACTGACCTCACTCTGTCAATATAACACACCCAGGGAAGAGCAGACAGATACCACTCTGTCAATGTAACACACCAAGGGAAGAACAGACTGACCCCACTCTGTCAATTTAACACACCCAGGGAAGAGCAGACTGACCCCACTCTGTCAATGTAACACACCCAGGGAAGAGCAGACTGACCCCACTCTGTCAATGTAACATACAATGGGAGAACAGACTGAAACCACTCTGTCAATGAAACCCACCCAGGGAAGAGCAGAAAGATACCACTCTCTCAATGTAACACACCAAGGGAAGAACAGACTGACCCCACTCTGACAATTTAACACACCCAGGGAAGAGCAGACTGACCCAACACTGTCAATTTAACACACCCAAGGAAGAACAGACTGACCCCACTCTGTCAATGTAACACACTCAGGGAAGAGCAGACTGACCCCAATCTGTCAATGTAACACACCCAGGGAAGAGAAGACTGACCCCACTCTGTCAATGTAACAAACCCAGTGAAGAGCAGACTGAACTCACTCTGTCAAAGTAACACACCCAGGGAAGAGCAGACTGACCCCACTCTGTCAATGTAACACACGCAGGGAAGAGCAGACTGAATTCATTCTGTCAATGTAACCCACCCATAAAAGAGCAGACTGACCCCAATCTGTCAATGTGACACGCCCTGGGAAGAGCAGACTGACCACACTCTGCCATTGTAACACAGCAAGGGAAGAGCAGACTGACCCCCACTCTGTCAATGTAACAAACCCTGGGAGAACAGACTGACCCTACTCTGTCAATGTAACACACCCAGGGAAGAGCAGACTGAACCCACTCTGTCAATGTAACACACCCAGGGAAGAAAAGACTGACCCCACTCTGTCAATGTAATACACCCAGGGAAGAACAGACTGACCCCACTCAGTCAATGTAACACACCCAGGGAAGAGCAGACTGACCCCACTCTGTCAATGTAACACACCCAGGGAATAGCAGACTTACCCCACTCTGTCAATGTAACCCACCCATAAAAGAGCAGACTGGCCCAACTCTGTCAATGTGACACACCCTGGGAAGATCAGACTGACCCCACTCTGTCAATGTAACACACCCAGCGAGGAGCAGACTGACCCCACTCTGTCAATGTAACCCACCCATAAAAGAGCAGACTGTCCCAACTCTGTCAATGTGACACGCCCTGGGAAGAGCACACTGACCCAACTCTGTCAATGTAACACACCCAGGGAAGAGCAGACTGACCAAACTCTGTCAATGTAACAAACCCAGGGAAGAGCAGACTGACCTCACTCTGTCAATATAACACACCCAGGGAAGAGCAGACAGATACCACTCTGTCAATGTAACACACCAAGGGAAGAACAGACTGACCCCACTCTGTCAATGTAACATACAATGGGAGAACAGACTGAAACCACTCTGTCAATGAAACCCACCCAGGGAAGAGCAGAAAGATACCACTCTCTCAATGTAACACACCAAGGGAAGAACAGACTGACCCCACTCTGACAATTTAACACACCCAGGGAAGAGCAGACTGACCCAACACTGTCAATTTAACACACCCAAGGAAGAACAGACTGACCCCACTCTGTCAATGTAACACACTCAGGGAAGAGCAGACTGACCCCAATCTGTCAATGTAACACACCCAGGGAAGAGAAGACTGACCCCACTCTGTCAATGTAACAAACCCAGGGAAGAGCAGACTGAACTCACTCTGTCAAAGTAACACACCCAGGGAAGAGCAGACTGACCCCACTCTGTCAATGTAACACACGCAGGGAAGAGCAGACTGAATTCATTCTGTCAATGTAACCCACCCATAAAAGAGCAGACTGACCCCAATCTGTCAATGTGACACGCCCTGGGAAGAGCAGACTGACCACACTCTGCCATTGTAACACAGCAAGGGAAGAGCAGACTGACCCCCACTCTGTCAATGTAACAAACCCTGGGAGAACAGACTGACCCTACTCTGTCAATGTAACACACCCAGGGAAGAGCAGACTGAACCCACTCTGTCAATGTAACACACCCAGGGAAGAAAAGACTGACCCCACTCTGTCAATGTAATACACCCAGGGAAGAACAGACTGACCCCACTCAGTCAATGTAACACACCCAGGGAAGAGCAGACTGACCCCACTCTGTCAATGTAACACACCCAGGGAATAGCAGACTTACCCCACTCTGTCAATGTAACCCACCCATAAAAGAGCAGACTGGCCCAACTCTGTCAATGTGACACACCCTGGGAAGATCAGACTGACCCCACTCTGTCAATGTAACACACCCAGCGAGGAGCAGACTGACCCCACTCTGTCAATGTAACCCACCCATAAAAGAGCAGACTGTCCCAACTCTGTCAATGTGACACGCCCTGGGAAGAGCACACTGACCCAACTCTGTCAATGTAACACACCCAGGGAAGAGCAGACTGACCAAACTCTGTCAATGTAACAAACCCAGGGAAGAGCAGACTGACCTCACTCTGTCAATATAACACACCCAGGGAAGAGCAGACAGATACCACTCTGTCAATGTAACACACCAAGGGAAGAACAGACTGACCCCACTCTGTCAATTTAACACACCCAGGGAAGAGCAGACTGACCCCACTCTGTCAATGTAACACACCCAGGGAAGAGCAGACTGACCCCACTCTGTCAATGTAACATACAATGGGAGAACAGACTGAAACCACTCTGTCAATGAAACCCACCCAGGGAAGAGCAGAAAGATACCACTCTCTCAATGTAACACACCAAGGGAAGAACAGACTGACCCCACTCTGTCAATTTAACACACCCAGGGAAGAGCAGACTGACCCAACACTGTCAATTTAACACACCCAAGGAAGAACAGACTGACCCCACTCTGTCAATGTAACACACTCAGGGAAGAGCAGACTGACCCCAATCTGTCAATGTAACACACCCAGGGAAGAGAAGACTGACCACACTCTGTCAATGTAACAAACCCAGGGAAGAGCAGACTGAACTCACTCTGTCAAAGTAACACACCCAGGGAAGAGCAGACTGACCCCACTCTGTCAATGTAACACACGCAGGGAAGAGCAGACTGAATTCATTCTGTCAATGTAACCCACCCATAAAAGAGCAGACTGACCCCACTCTGTCAATGTGACACGCCCTGGGAAGAGCAGACTGAACTCACTCTGTCAATGTAACACAACCAGGGAAGATCAGGCTGACCCCACTCTGTCAATGTAACTCACCCAGCGAAGAGCAGACTGACCCAACACTGTCAATTTAACACACCCAAGGAAGAACAGAATTTCCCCACCCTGTCAATGTAACACACTCAGGGAAGAGCAGACTGACCCCACTCTATCAATGTAACACTCCCAGGGAAGAACAGACTGACGCCACTCTGTCAATGTAACACACCCAGGGAAGAGCAGACTGACCCAACACTGTCAATTTAACACACCCAAGGAAGAACAGAATTTCCCCACCCTGTCAAGTTAACACACTCAGGGAAGAGCAGACAGACCCCAATCTGTCAATGTAACACACCCAGGGAAAAGAAGACTGACGCCACTCTGTCAAAGTAACAAACCCAGGGAAGAGCAGACTGAACTCACTCTGTCAATGTAACACACCCAGGGAAGAACAGACTGGCCCCAATCTGTCAATGTAACACACCCAGGGAAGAGCAGACTGAACTCACTCTGTCAATGTAACACACCCAGGGAAGAGCAGACTGACCCCACTCTGTCAATGTAACACACGCAGGGAAGAGCAGACTGAATTCATTCTGTCAATGTAACCCACCAATAAAAGAGCAGACTGACCTCACTCTGTCAATTTGACACACCCTGGGAAGATCAGACTGACCCCACTCTGTCAATGCAACACACCCAGCGAGGAGCAGACTGTCCCAACTCTGTCAATGTGACACGCCCTGGGAAGAGCACACTGACCCAACTCTGTCAATGTAACACACCCAGGGAAGAGCAGACTGACCAAACTCTGTCAATGTAACAAACCCAGGGAAGAGCAGACTGACCTCACTCTGTCAATATAACACACCCAGGGAAGAGCAGACAGATACCACTCTGTCAATGTAACACACCAAGGGAAGAACAGACTGACCCCACTCTGTCAATTTAACACACCCAGGGAAGAGCAGACTGACCCCACTCTGTCAATGTAACACACCCAGGGAAGAGCAGACTGACCCCACTCTGTCAATGTAACATACAATGGGAGAACAGACTGAAACCACTCTGTCAATGAAACCCACCCAGGGAAGAGCAGAAAGATACCACTCTCTCAATGTAACACACCAAGGGAAGAACAGACTGACCCCACTCTGACAATTTAACAGACCCAGGGAAGAGCAGACTGACCCAACACTGTCAATTTAACACACCCAAGGAAGAACAGACTGACCCCACTCTGTCAATGTAACACACTCAGGGAAGAGCAGACTGACCCCAATCTGTCAATGTAACACACCCAGGGAAGAGAAGACTGACCCCACTCTGTCAATGTAACAAACCCAGGGAAGAGCAGACTGAACTCACTCTGTCAAAGTAACACACCCAGGGAAGAGCAGACTGACCCCACTCTGTCAATGTAACACACGCAGGGAAGAGCAGACTGAATTCATTCTGTCAATGTAACCCACCCATAAAAGAGCAGACTGACCCCAATCTGTCAATGTGACACGCCCTGGGAAGAGCAGACTGACCACACTCTGCCATTGTAACACAGCAAGGGAAGAGCAGACTGACCCCCACTCTGTCAATGTAACAAACCCTGGGAGAACAGACTGACCCTACTCTGTCAATGTAACACACCCAGGGAAGAGCAGACTGAACCCACTCTGTCAATGTAACACACCCAGGGAAGAAAAGACTGACCCCACTCTGTCAATGTAATACACCCAGGGAAGAACAGACTGACCCCACTCAGTCAATGTAACACACCCAGGGAAGAGCAGACTGACCCCACTCTGTCAATGTAACACACCCAGGGAATAGCAGACTTACCCCACTCTGTCAATGTAACCCACCCATAAAAGAGCAGACTGGCCCAACTCTGTCAATGTGACACGCCCTGGGAAGAGCAGACTGACCACACTCTGTCAATGTAACAAACCCAGGGAAGAGCAGACTGACCTCACTCTGCCAATGTAACACACCCAGGGAAGAGCAGACTGACCCTACACTGTCAATGCAACACACCCAGGGAAGAGCAGACTGACCCCACTCTGACAATGTAACACACCCAGGGAAGAGCAGACTGACCACAATCTGTTAATGTAACACACCCAGGGAAGAGCAGACTGACCCCACTCTATCAGTGTAACACACCCAGGGAAGAGCCGACTGACCCCACTCTGTCAATGTAACACACCCAGGGAAGAGCGGACTGACCCCACTCTGTCAAAGTAACACACTCAGGGAAGAGCAGACTCTTCCCACTCTGTCAAAGTAACACACTCAGGGAAGAGCAGAATGACATCACTCTGTCAATGTAACACACCCAGGGAAGAGCAGACTTTCCCCACTCTGTCAATGTAACACACCCAGGGAAGAGCAGACTGACCCCACTCTGTCAATGTAACACACCCAGGGAAGAGCAGAATGACCCCTCTCCCTCCGTGTAACTCACCCAGGGAAGAGCAGACTGACCCCACTCTTTCAATGTAACACACCCAGGGAAGAGTAGACTGACCCCACTCCATCAATGTAACACACCCGGGGAAGAGCAGACTGACCCCACCCTGTCAATATAACGCACCCAGGGAAGAGCAGACAGACCCCACTCTGTCAATGTAACACACCCAGGGAAGAGCAGACTGACCCCACTCTGTGAATGTAACACAACCAGGGAAGGGCAGACTGACCCCTCTCCCTCCATGTAACTCACCCAGGGAAGAGCAGACTGACCGCACTCTGTCAATGCAACACACCCAGGGAAGAGCAGACACAAGCCAATCTGCCAATGTGACACTCTCAGTGAAGAGCAGACAGACCCCACTCTGTCAATGTGACACTCTCAGGGAAGAGCAGACTGACCGCACTCTGTCAATGTGAGACTCTCAGAGAAGAGCAGACTGACCCCACTCTGACAATGTAACCCACCCAGGGAAGAGCAGACTGACCCCACTCTGTCAATGTATCACACCCAGGGGAGAGCAGACTGACCCCACTCTGTCATTGTAACACAGCCAGGGAAGAGCAGATTGACCCCTCTCTGTCAATGTAACTCACCCAGGGAACAGAAGATTGACCTCACTCTGTCAATGTTACACACCGCGGGAAGAGCAGACTGACCCCACTCTGTCAATGTAACACACCCAAGGAAGAGCAGTCTGACCCCACTCTGTCATTGTAACACAGCCAGGGAAGAGCAGATTGACCCCTCTCTGTCAATGTAACTCACCCAGGGAACAGAAGATTGACCTCACTCGGTCAATGTAACATACCCAGGGAAGAGCAGACTAACCCCATTCTTTCAATGTAACACACCCAGGGAAGAGCAGACTGACCCCACTCTGTCAATATCACGCACCCAGGGAAGAGCAGACTGACCTCACTCTGTCAATGTAACACACCCAGGGAAGAGCAGACTGACCCCACTCATTCAATGTAACACACCCAGGGAACAGCAGACTGACCCCACTCTGTCAGTGTAACACACCCAGAGAAGAGCGGACTGACCCCACTCTGTCAATGTAACACACCCAAGGAAGAGCAGACTGACCCCACTCTGTCAGTGTTACACACCCAGAGAAGAGCAGACTGACCCCACTCTGTCAATGTAACAAACCCAGGGAAGAGCAGACTGACCCCACTCTGTCAATGCAACACACCCAGGGAAGACCAGACTGACTCCTCTCCCTCCGTGTAACTCACCCAGGCAATAGCAGACTGACCCCACTCTTTCAATGTAACACACGCAGGGAAGAGCAGACTGACCCCACTCTGTCAATGCAACACAGCCAGGGTAGAGCAGACTGACCCCTCTCTCTCCATGTAACTCACCCAGGGAAGATAGGCTGACCCCACCCTGTCAATGTAACACACCCATAGAAAAGCAGACTGACCCCACTCTGTCAATGTAACACACCCAGGGCAGGGCAGACTGACCCCACTCTGTCAATATCATAGACCTTGTGAAGAGCAGACTGACCCCCCTCTGTCAATGTAACACACCCAGGGAAGAGCAGACTGACCCTACACTGTCAATGCAACACACCCAGGGAAGAGCAGACTGACCCCACTCTGACAATGTAACACACCCAGGGAAGAGCAGACTGACCACACTCTGTTAATGTAACACACCCAGGGAAGAACAGACTGACCCCAATCTGTCAGTGTAACACACCCAGGGAAGAGCAGACTGACCCCACTCTGTCAATGTAACACACCCAGGGAAGAGCGGACTGACCCCACTCTGTTAATGCAACCCACCCAGTGAAGAGCAGACTGACCCCTCTCCCTCCATGTAACTCACCCAGGGAAAAGCAGACTGACCCCACTCTTTCAATGTAACACACCCAGGGAAGAGCAGACTGACCCCACTCTGTCAATGCAACACACCCAGGGGAGAGCAGACTGACCCCTCTCTCTCCATGTAACTCACCCAGGGAAGATAGACTGACCCCACTTTTTCAATGTAACACTCCCAGGGAAGAGCAGACTGACCCCACTCTGTAAATGTAACACACCCAGGGGAGACCAGAGTGACCCCTCTCTCTCAATGTAACTCACATAGGGAAGAACAGACTGACCCCACTCTGTCAAAGTAACACAACCAGGGAAGGGCAGACTGAACCCACTCTGTCAAAGTAACACACTCAGGGAAGAGCAGACTGACATCACTCTGTCAATGTAACACACCCAGGGAAGAGCAGACTGTCCCCA
This sequence comes from Chiloscyllium punctatum, assembly GCF_047496795.1. Classification (NCBI taxonomy): domain Eukaryota; kingdom Metazoa; phylum Chordata; class Chondrichthyes; order Orectolobiformes; family Hemiscylliidae; genus Chiloscyllium; species Chiloscyllium punctatum. Next base: position 11,962,715 of record NC_092788.1, read on the forward strand.
CTCAGTCAATGTAACACACCCAGGGAAGAGCAGACTGACCCCACTCTGTCAATGTAACACACCCAGGGAAGAGCAGACTGACCCCTCTCCCTCCGTGTAACTCACCCAGGGAAGAGCAGACTGACCCCACTCTTTCAATGTAACACACCCAGGGAAGAGTAGACTGACCCCACTCCATCAATGTAACACACCCGGGGAAGAGCAGACTGACCCCACCCTGTCAATATAACGCATCCAGGGAAGAGCAGACAGACCCCACTCTGTCAAAGTAACACACCCAGGGAAGAGCAGACTGACCCCACTCTGTGAATGTAACACAACCAGGGAAGGGCAGACTGACCCCACTCTGTCAATGTAACATACTCAGGGAATAGCAGTCTGACCCCACTCTGTCAATGTATCACACCCAGGGGAGAGCAGACTGACCCCACCCTGTCAATGTAACTCACCCAGGGAAGAGCAGACAGACCTCACTCTGTCAATGTAACACACCGCGGGAAGAGCAGACTGACCCCACTCTGTCAATGTAACACACCCAAGGAAGAGCAGTCTGACCCCACTCTGTCATTGTAACACAGCCAGGGAAGAGCAGACTGACCCCTCTCTGTCAATGTAACTCACCCAGGGAACAGAAGATTGACCTCACTCGGTCAATGTAACATACCCAGGGAAGAGCAGACTAACCCCACTCTGTCAATGTAACACACCCAGGGAAGAGCAGACTGACCCCACTCTGTCAATGTAACACACCCAGGGAAGAGCAGACTGACCCCACTCTGTCAATGTCACGCACCCAGGGAAGAGCAGACTGACCCCACACTTTCAATGTAACACATCCAGAGAAGAGCAGACTGACCGCACTCGGTCAATGTAAACCACCCAGGGAAGAGCAGACTGACCCCTCTCTGTCAATGTAACACACCCAGGGAAGAGCGGATTTACCCCACTCTGTCAATGTAACAGACCCAGGGATGAGCAGACTGACCCCACTCTGTCAATGTAACACACCCAGGGAAGAGCAGACTAACCCCATTCTGTCAATGTAAAAGACCCAGGGAAGAACAGACAGACCCCACTCTGTCAATGTCAGACACCCAGGGGAGAGCGGACTTACCCCACTCTGTCAATGTAACACACCCAGGGAAGAGCGGACTGACCCCACTCTGTCAATGTAACCCACCCAGTGAAGAGCAGACTGACCCCTCTCCCTCCATGTAACTCACCCAGGGAAGAGCAGACTGACCGCACTCTGTCAATGTAACACACCCAGGGAAGAGCAGATTGACCCCAATCTGCCAATATGACCCTCTCAGTGAAGAGCAGACTGACCCCACTCTGTCAATGTGACACTCTCAGGGAAGAGCAGACTGACCGCACTCTGTCAATGTGAGACTCTCAGGGAAGAGCAGACTGACCCCACTCTGTCAATGTAACCCACCCAGGGAAGAGCAGACTGACCCCACTCTGTCAATGTATCACACCCAGGGGAGAGCAGACTGAATCAACCCTGTCAATGTAACTCACCCAGGGAAGAGCAGACTGACCTCACTCTGTCAATGTTACACACCGCGGGTAGAGCAGACTGACCCCACTCTGTCAATGTAACACACCCAAGGAAGAGCAGTCTGACCCCACTCTGTCATTGTAACACAGCCAGGGAAGAGCAGATTGACCCCTCTCTGTCAATATAACTCACCCAGGGAACAGAAGATTGACCTCACTCGGTCAATGTAACATACCCAGGGAAGAGCAGACTAACCCCAGTCTGTCAATGTAACACACCCAGGGAAGAGCAGACTGACCCCACTCTGTCAATATCACGCACCCAGGGAAGAGCAGACTGACCTCACTCTGTCAATGTAACACACCCAGGGAAGAGCAGACTGACCCCACTCTGTCAATGTAACACACCCAGGGAAGAGCAGACTGTCCCCACTCTGTCAATGTAACACACCCAGGGAAGTGCAGACTGACCCCACTCTGTCAATGTAACACACCCAGGGAAGACCAGACTGACCCCTCTCCCTCCGTGTAACTCACCCAGGGAAGAGCAGACTGACCCCACTCTTTCAATGTAACACACCCAGGGAAGAGCAGACTGACCCCACTCCATCAATGTAACACACCCAGGGAAGAGCAAACTGACCCCACTCTGTCAATGTCACGCACCCAGGGAAGAGCAGACTGACCGCACTCTGTCAATGTAACACACCCAGGGAAGACCAGACTGACCCCACTCTGTCAAAGTAACACAACCAGGGAAGGGCAGACTGAACCCACTCTGTCAATGTAACATACTCAGGGAATAGCAGTCTGACCCCACTCTGTCAATGTATCACACCCAGGGGAGAGCAGACTGACCCCACCCTGTCAATGTAATTCACCCAGGGAAGAGCAGACTGACCTCACTCTGTCAATGTAACACACCGCGGGAAGAGCAGACTGACCCCACTCTTTCAATGTAACACACCCAGGGAAGAGCAGTCTGTCCCCACACTTTCAATGTAACACAGCCAGGGAAGAGCAGACTGACCCCTCTCTGTCAATGTAACTCAACCAGGGAACAGAAGATTGACCTCACTCGGTCAATGTAACACACCCAGGGAAGAGCAGACTAACCCCACTCTGTCAATGTAACACATCCAGGGAAGAGCAGACTGACCCCACTCTGTCAATGTAACACACCCAGGGAAGAGCAGACTGACCCCACTCTGTCAATGTCACGCACCCAGGGAAGAGCAGACTGACACCACTCTGTCAAAGTAACACACTCAGGGAAGAGCAGACTCTTCCCACTCTGTCAAAGTAACACACTCAGGGAAGAGCAGACTGACCTCACTCTGTCAATGTAACACACCCAGGGAAGACCAGACTGACCCCTCTCCCTCCGTGTAACTCACCCAGGGAAGAGCAGACTGACCCCACTCTTTCAATGTAACACACCCAGGGAAGAGCTGACTGACCCCACTCTGTCAATGTAACACACCCAGGGGAGAGCAGACTGACCCCTCTCTCTCCATGTAACACACCCAGGGAAGATAGACTGACCCCACTCTGTCAATGTAACACACCCAGGGAAAAGCAGACTGACCCCACTCTGACAATGTAACCCACCCAAGGAAGAGCAGACTGACCCCACTCTGTCATTGTAACACAGCCAGGGAAGAGCAGATTGACCCCTCTCTGTGAATGTAACTCACCCAGGGAACAGAAGATTGACCTCACTCGGTCAATGTAACATACCCAGGGAAGAGCAGACTAACCCCATTCTTTCAATGTAACACACCCAGGGAAGAGCAGACTGACCCCACTCTGTCAATATCACGCACCCAGGGAAGAGCAGACTGACCTCACTCTGTCAATGTAACACACCCAGGGAAGAGCAGACTGACCCCACTCTGTCAATGTAACACACCCAGGGAAGAGCAGACTGACCCCACTCTGTCAGTGTAACACACCCAGAGAAGAGCGGACTGACCCCACTCTGTCAATGTAACACACCCAAGGAAGAGCAGACTGACCCCACTCTGTCAGTGTTACACACCCAGAGAAGAGCAGACTGACCCCACTCTGTCAATGTAACACACCCAGGGAAGAGCAGACTGACCCCACTCTGTCAATGCAACACACCCAGGGAAGACCAGACTGACTCCTCTCCCTCCGTGTAACTCACCCAGGGAATAGCAGACTGACCCCACTCTTTCAATGTAACACACCCAGGGAAGAGCAGACTGACCCCACTCTGTCAATGCAACACAGCCAGGGTAGAGCAGACTGACCCCTCTCTCTCCATGTAACTCACCCAGGGAAGATAGGCTGACCCCACCCTGTCAATGTAACACACCCATGGAAAAGCAGACTGACCCCACTCTGTCAATGTAACACACCCAGGGAAGAGCAGACTGACCCCACTCTGTCAATATCACAGACCTTGTGAAGAGCAGACTGACCCCCCTCTGTCAATGTAACACACCCAGGGAAGAGCAGACTGACCCTACACTGTCAATGCAACACACCCAGGGAAGAGCAGACTGACCCCACTCTGACAATGTAACACACCCAGGGAAGAGCAGACTGACCACACTCTGTTAATGTAACACACCCAGGGAAGAACAGACTGACCCCACTCTGTCAGTGTAACACACCCAGGGAAGAGCAGACTGACACCACTCTGTCAATGTAACACACCCAGGGAAGAGCGGACTGACCCCACTCTGTCAATATAACCCACCCAGTGAAGAGCAGACTGACCCCTCTCACTCCATGTAACTCACCCAGGGAAAAGCAGACTGACCCCACTCTTTCAATGTAACACACCCAGGGAAGAGCAGACTGACCCCACTCTGTCAATGCAACACACCCAGGGGAGAGCAGACTGACCCCTCTCTCTCCATGTAACTCACCCAGGGAAGATAGACTGACCCCACTCTGTCATTATCACATACCCAGGGAAGAGCAGACTCACCCAACACTGTCAATGTAACACACCCAGGGGAGACCAGAGTGACCCCTCTCTCTCAATGTAACTCACATAGGGAAGAACAGACTGACCCCACTCTGTCAAAGTAACACACGCAGGGAAGAGCAGACTCTTCCCACTCTGTCAAAGTAACACACTCAGGGAAGAGCAGACTGACATCACTCTGTCAATGTAACACACCCAGGGAAGACCAGACTGTCCCCACTCTTTCAATGTAACACACCCAGGGAAGAGTAGACTGACCCCACTCCATCAATGTAACACACCCGGGGAAGAGCAGTCTGACCCCACCCTGTCAATATAACGCATCCAGGGAAGAGCAGACAGACCCCACTCTGTCAATGTAACACACCCAGGGAAGAGCAGACTGACCCCACTCTGTGAATGTAACACACCCAGAGAAGAGCGGACTGACCCCACTCTGTCAATGTAACACACCCAGGGGAGAGCAGACTGACCCCACTCTGTCATTATCACAGACCCAGGGAAGAGCAGACTCACCCAACTCTGTCAATGTAACACACCCAGGGGAGACCAGAGTGACCCCTCTATCTCAATGTAACTCACCCAGGGAAGAACAGACTGACCCCACTCTGTCAAATTAACACACTCAGGGAAGAGCAGACTGACCCCACTCTGTCAATGTAACACACCCAGGGAAGAGCAGACTGAACCCACCCTGTCAATGTAACACACCCAGGGAAGAGCAGACACACCCCACTCTGTCAATGTAACATACTCAGAGAATAGCAGTCTGACGCCACTCTGTCAATGAATCACACCCAGGGGAGAGCAGACTGAACCAACCCTGTCAATGTAACTCACCCAGGGAAGAGCAGACTGACCTCACTCTGTCAATGTAAGACACCCTGGGAGGAGCAGACTGACCCCACTCTGTCAATGTAACATACCTTGGGAGGAGCAGACTGACCCCACTCTGTCAATGTAACACATCCAGGGAAGAGCAGACTGATCTCACCCAGTCAATGTAACACACGCAGCGAAGGGCAGACTGACCCCACTCTGTCAATGTAACACACAAAGGGTAGAGGGGACGGACCCCACTCTGTCAATGTAACTCACCCAGGGAAGAGAAGATTGACCCCCCTCTGTCAATGTACTGCACCCAGGGAAGAGCATAATGACACCACTCTGTCAATTCAAAACTTCCAGGGAAGAACTGACTGACCACACTCTGTCAGTATAACACACCCAGGGAAGAGCAGACTGACCCCAGTCTGTCAATGTAAGACACACAGGGAAGAGTAGACTGACCCCACTTGTCAGTGTAACACACCCAGGGAAGAGCAGACTGACCCCTTTCTGTCAAAGTTACACACCCAGGGAAGATCAGACTGACCAAACTCTGTCAATGTAACACATTCTGGGAAGAGCAGACTAACCCCACTCTGTCAATGCAACACACCCAGGGAAGAGCAGACTGACCCCACTCTATCATTGTAACACACCCAGGGAAGAGCAGACTGACCTCACTCTGTCAATGTAACACACCCAGGGAAGAGCAGACTGACCCCATTCTGTCAATGTAACACACAGAGGGAAGAGCAGACTGACCCCACTCTGTCAATGTAACTGACCCAGGGAAGAGAAGATTGCCCCCCCTTTGTCAATGTAACACACCCAGGGGAGACCAGAGTGACCCCTCTATCTCAATGTAACTCACCTAGGGTAGAGCAGACTGACCCCACTCTGTCAAAGTAACACACTCAGGTAAGAGCAGACTGTCCCCATTCTGTCAAAGTAACACACTCAGGGAAGAGCAGACTGACCTCACTCTGTCAATGTAACACACCCAGCGAAGAGCAGACTGTCCCCACTCTGTCAAAGTAACACACTCGGGGAAGTGCAGACTGACCCCACTCTGTCAATGTAACACACCCAGGGATGAGCAGACTGACCCCACCCTGTCAATGTAACACACCCAGGGAAGAGCAGACTGACCCCACTCTGTCAATGTAACACACCCAGGGAAGAGCAGACTGAACCCACCCTGTCAATGTAACACACCCAGGGAAGAGCAGACACACCCCACTCTGTCAATGTAACATACTCAGAGAATATCAGTCTGACCCCACTCTGTCAATGAATCACACCCAGGGGAGAGCAGACTGAACCAACCCTGTCAATGTAACTCACCCAGGGAAGAGCAGACTGACCTCACTCTGTCAAAGTAACACACCACGGGAAGAGCAGACTGACCCCACTCTGTCAATGTTACGCACCCAGGGAAGAGCAGTCTGACTCCACACTGTCAATGTTACGCACCCAGGGAAGAGCAGACTGACCCCACTCTGTCAATATCACAGACCCAGGGAAGAGCAGACTGACCCCACTCTGTCAATGTAACATACCCAGGGAAGAGCAGACTGAACCCACTCTGTCAAAGTAACACACTCAGGGAAGAACAGACTGACCCCACTCTGACAATGTAACGCACCCAGGGAAGAGCAGACTGACCCCACTCTGTCAATGTAACAAACCCAGGGAAGAGCAGACTGATCCCACACTGTCAATGATACACACCCAGGGAAGAGCAGACTGACCCCACTTGTCAATGTGACACTCTCAGTGAAGAGCAGACTGACCGCACTCTGTCAAAGTACCACACCCAGGAAAGAGCAGACTGACCCCACTCTGTCAATGTAACACACCCAGGAAAGAGCCGACTGACGCCACTCTGTCAATGCAACACACCCAGGGAAGAGCAGACTGACCCCACACTGTCAATGTAACACACCCAGGGAAAAGCAGACACACCCCACTCTGTCAATGTAACACACCCAGGGAAGAGCAGACAGACCCCACACTGTCAATGTAACACACCCAGGGAAGAGCAGACTGACCTCATGTTGTCAATGTAACGCACCCAGGGAAGAGCAGACTGACCTCACTCTGTCAATGTAACACACCCAGGGAAGAGCAGACTGACCCCATTCTGTCAATGTCACACACAGAGGGAAGCGCAGACTGACCCCACTCTGTCAATGTAACTGACCCAGGAAAGAGAAGATTGCCCCCCCCTTTGTCAATGTAACACACCCAGGGGAGACCAGAGTGACCCCTCTATCTCAATGTAACTCACCTAGGGAAGAGCAGACTGACCCCACTCTGTCAATGTAACACACTCAGGTAAGAGCAGACTGTCCCCACTCTGTCAAAGTAACACACTCAGGGAAGAGCAGACTGACCTCACTCTGTCAATGTAACACACCCAGCGAAGAGCAGACTGTCCCCACTCTGTCAAAGTAACACACTCGGGGAAGTGCAGACTGACCTCACTCTGTCAATGTAACACACCCAGGGATGAGCAGACTGACCCCACCCTGTCAATGTAACACACCCAGGGAACAGAAGATTGACCTCACTCGGTCAATGTAACATACCCAGGGAAGAGCAGACTAACCCCACTCTGTCAATGTAACACATCCAGGGAAGAACAGACTGACACAACTCTGTCAATGTAAGCCACCCAGGGGAGAGCAGACTTACCCCACTCTGTCAATGTAACACACCCGGGGAAGAGCAGACTGACCCCACCCTGTCAATGTAACGCACCCAGGGAAGAGCAGACAGACCCCACTCTGTCAATGTAACACACCCAGGGAAGAGCAGACTTTCCCCACTCTGTCAATGTAACACAACCATGGAAGGGCAGACTGACCCCACTCTGTCAATGTAACACACTCAGGGATGAGCAGACTCTTCCCACTCTGTCAAAGTAACACACTCAGGGAAGAGCAGACTGACCTCACTCTGTCAATGTAACACACCCAGGGAAGAGCAGACTGTCCGTACTCTGTCAATGTAACACACCCAGGGAAGAGCAGACTGACCCCACTCTGTCAATGTAACACACAGAGGGAAGAGCAGACTGACCCGTTTCTGTCAACGTTACACACCCAGGGAAGATCAGACTGACCCAACTCTGTCAATGTAACACATTCTGGGAAGAGCAGACTGACCCCACTCTGTCAATCCAACACACCCAGGGAAGAGCAGACTGACCCCACTCTATCATTGTAACACACCCAGGGAAGAGCAGACTGACCTCACTCTGTCAATGTAACACACCCAGGGAAGAGCAGACTGACCCCATTCTGTCAATGTAACACACAGAGGGAAGAGCAGACTGACCCCACTCTGTCAATGTAACTCACACAGGGAAGCGAAGATTGCCCCCCCTTTGTCAATGTAACACACCCAGGGGAGACCAGACTGACTCCTCTATCTCAATGTAACTCACCTATGGAAGAGCAGACTGACACCACTCTGTCAAAGTAACACACTCAGGGAAGAGCAGACTGTCCCCACTCTGTCAAAGTAACACACTCAGGGAAGAGCAGACGGACCTCACTCTGTCAATGTAACACACCCAGGGAAGAGCAGACTGTCCCCACTCTGTCAAAGTAACACACTCGGGGAAGTGCAGACTGACCCCACTCTGTCAATGTAACACACGCAGGGATGAGCAGACTGACCCCACCCTGTCAATGTAACACACCCAGGGAAGAGCAGACTGACCCCACTCTGTCAATGTAACACACCCAGGGAAGAGTAGACTGAACCCACCCTGTCAATGTAACACACCCAGGGAAGAGCAGACACACCCCACTCTGTCAATGTAACATACTCAGGGAATAGCAGTCTGACCCCACTCTGTCAATGTATCACACCCAGGGGAGAGAAGACTGAACCAACCCTGTCAATGTAACTCACCCAGGGAAGAGCAGACTGACCTCACTCTGTCAAAGTAACACACCGCGGGAAGAGCAGACTGACCCCACTCTGTCAATGAATCACACCAAGGGGAGAGCAGACTGACCCCACTCTGTCAATGAATCACACCCAGGGGAGAGCAGACTGACCCCACTCTGTCATTATCACAGACCCAGGGAAGAGCAGACTCACCCAACTCTGTCAATGTATCACACCCAGGGGAGACCAGAGTGACCCCTCTATCTCAATGTAACTCACCCAGCGAAGAATAGACTGACCCCACTCTGTCAAATTAACACACTCAGGGAAGAGCAGACTGACCCCACTCTGTCAATGTAACACACCCAGGGAAGAGCAGACTGAACCCACCCTGTCAATGTAACACACCCAGGGAAGAGCAGACACACCCCACTCTGTCAATGTAACATACTCAGAGAATAGCAGTCTGACGCCACTCTGTCAATGAATCACACCCAGGGGAGAGCAGACTGAACCAACCCTGTCAATGTAACTCACCCAGGGAAGAGCAGACTGACCTCACTCTGTCAATGTAAGACACCCTGGGAGGAGCAGACTGACCCCACTCTGTCAATGTAACATACCTTGGGAGGAGCAGACTGACCCCACTCTGTCAATGTAACACATCCAGGGAAGAGCAGACTGATCTCACCCAGTCAATGTAACACACGCAGCGAAGGGCAGACTGACCCCACTCTGTCAATGTAACACACAAAGGGAAGAGGGGACGGACCCCACTCTGTCAATGTAACTCACCCAGGGAAGAGAAGATTGACCCCCCTCTGTCAATGTAATGCACCCAGGAAGAGCAGAATGACACCACTCTGTCAATTCAAAACTTCCAGGGAAGAGCTGACTGACCACACTCTGTCAGTATAACACACCCAGGGAAGAGCAGACTGACCCCAGTCTGTCAATGTAAGACACACAGGGAAGAGTAGACTGACCCCACTTGTCAGTGTAACACACCCAGGGAAGAGCAGACTGACCCCTTTCTGTCAACGTTACACACCCAGGGAAGATCAGACTGACCAAACTCTGTCAATGTAACACATTCTGGGAAGAGCAGACTAACCCCACTCTGTCAATGCAACACACCCAGGGAAGAGCAGACTGACCCCACTCTATCATTGTAACACACCCAGGGAAGAGCAGACTGACCTCACTCTGTCAATGTAACACACCCAGGGAAGAGCAGACTGACCCCATTCTGTCAATGTAACACACAGAGGGAAGAGCAGACTGACCCCACTCTGTCAATGTAACTGACCCAGGGAAGAGAAGATTGCCCCTCCTTTGTCAATGTAACACACCCAGGGGAGACCAGAGTGACCCCTCTATCTCAATGTAACTCACCTAGGGAAGAGCAGACTGACCCCATTCTGTCAAAGTAACACACTCAGGGAAGAGCAGACTGACCTCACTCTGTCAATGTAACACACCCAGCGAAGAGCAGACTGTCCCCACTCTGTCAAAGTAACACACTCGGGGAAGTGCAGACTGACCCCACTCTGTCAATGTAACACACCCAGGGATGAGCAGACTGACCCCACCCTGTCAATGTAACACACCCAGGGAAGAGCAGACTGACCCCACTCTGTCAATGTAACACACCCAGGGAAGAGCAGACTGAACCCACCCTGTCAATGTAACACACCCAGGGAAGAGCAGACACACCCCACTCTGTCAATGTAACATACTCAGAGAATAGCAGTCTGACCCCACTCTGTCAATGAATCACTCCCAGGGGAGAGCAGACTGAACCAACCCTGTCAATGTAACTCACCCAGGGAAGAGCAGACTGACCTCACTCTGTCAAAGTAACACACCGCGGGAAGAGCAGACTGACCCCACTCTGTCAATGTAACACACCCAAGGAAGAGCAGTCTGACCCCACTCTGTCAATGTTACGCACCAAGGGAAGAGCAGACTGACCCCACTCTGTCAATATCACAGACCCAGGGAAGAGCAGACTGACCCCACTCTGTCAATGTAACATACCCAGGGAAGAGCAGACTGAACCCACTCTGTCAAAGTAACACACTCAGGGAAGAACAGACTGACCCCACTCTGACAATGTAACGCACCCAGGGAAGAGCAGACTGACCCCACTCTGTCAATGTAACAAACCCAGGGAAGAGCAGACTGATCCCACACTGTCAATGATACACACGCAGGGAAGAGCAGACTGACCCCACTTGTCAATGTGACACTCTCAGTGAAGAGCAGACTGACCGCACTCTGTCAAAGTACCACACCCAGGGAAGAGCAGACTGACCCCACTCTGTCAATGTAACACACCCAGGAAAGAGCCGACTGACGCCACTCTGTCAATGCAACACACCCAGGGAAGAGCAGACTGACCCCACACTGTCAATGTAACACACCCAGGGAAGAGCAGACACACCCCACTCTGTCAATGTAACACACCCAGGGAAGAGCAGACAGACCCCACACTGTCAATGTAACACACCCAGGGAAGAGCAGACTGACCTCATGTTGTCAATGTAACGCACCCAGGGAAGAGCAGACTGACCTCACTCTGTCAATGTAACACACCCAGGGAAGAGCAGACTGACCCCATTCTGTCAATGTAACACACAGAGGGAAGCGCAGACTGACCCCACTCTGTCAATGTAACTGACCCAGGAAAGAGAAGATTGCCCCCCCTTTGTCAATGTAACACACCCAGGGGAGACCAGAGTGACCCCTCTATCTCAATGTAACTCACCTCGGGAAGAGCAGACTGACCCCACTCTGTCAATGTAACACACTCAGGTAAGAGCAGACTGTCCCCACTCTGTCAAAGTAACACACTCAGGGAAGAGCAGACTGACCTCACTCTGTCAATGTAACACACCCAGCGAAGAGCAGACTGTCCCCACTCTGTCAAAGTAACACACTCGGGGAAGTGCAGACTGACCTCACTCTGTCAATGTAACACACCCAGGGATGAGCAGACTGACCCCACCCTGTCAATGTAACACACCCAGGGAAGAGCAGACTGACCCCACTCTGTCAATGTAACACACCCAGGGAAGAGCAGACTGAACCCACCCTGTCAATGTAACACACCCAGGGAAGAGCAGACACACCCCACTCTGTCAATGTAACATACTCAGAGAATAGCAGTCTGACCCCACTCTGTCAATGAATCACACCCAGGGGAGAGCAGACTGAACCAACCCTGTCAATGTAACTCACCCAGGGAAGAGCAGACTGACCTCACTCTGTCAAAGTAACACACCGCGGGAAGAGCAGACTGAACCCACTCTGTCAATGTTACGCACCCAGGGAAGAGCAGACTGACCCCACTCTGTCAATATCACAGACCCAGGGAAGAGCAGACTGACCCCACTCTGTCAATGTAACATACCCAGGGAAGAGCAGACTGAACCCACTCTGTCAAAGTAACACACTCAGGGAAGAACAGACTGACCCCACTCTGTCAATGTAACGCACCCAGGGAAGAGCAGACTGACCCCACTCTGTCAATGTAACAAACCCAGGGAAGAGCAGACTGATCCCACACTGTCAATGATACACACCCAGGGAAGAGCAGACTGACCCCACTTGTCAATGTGACACTCTCAGTGAAGAGCAGACCGACCGCACTCTGTCAAAGTAACACACCCAGGAAAGAGCAGACTGACCCCACTCTGTCAATGTAACACACCCAGGAAAGAGCCGACTGACGCCACTCTGTCAATGCAACACACCCAGGGAAGAGCAGACTGACCCCACACTGTCAATGTAACACACCCAGGGAAGAGCAGACACACCCGACTCTGTCAATGTAACACACCCAGGGAAGAGCAGACTGACCTCATGTTGTCAATGTAACGCACCCAGGGAAGAGCAGACTGACCTCACTCTGTCAATGTAACACACCCTGGGAGGAGCAGACTGACCCCACTCTGTCAATGTAACATACCTTGGGAGGAGTAGACTGACGCCACTCTGTCAATGTAACACACCCAGGGAAGAGCAGACTGACCTCACCCGGTCAATGTAACACACGCAGGGAAGGGCAGACTGACCCCACTCTGTCAATGTAACACACCCAGGGAAGAGCAGACTGACACCATTCTGTCAATGAAACACACACAGGGAAGAGGGGACGGACCCCATTCTGTCAATGTAACTCACCCAGGAAAGAGAAGATTGACCCCCCTCTGTCAATGTACCGCACGCAGGGAAGAGCAGACTGACCCCTCTCTGTCAATGTAACACACCCAGGGAAGAGCAGATTTACCCCACTCTGTCAATGTAACAGACCCAGGGAAGAGCAGACTGACCCCACTCTGTCAATGTAACACACCCAGGGAAGAGCAGACTGACCCCATTCTGTCAATGTAACACACCCAGGGAAGAGCAGACTAACCCCACTCTGTCAAAGTAACACACCCAGAGAAGAGCGGACTGACCCCACTCTGTCAATGTAACACACCCAGGGAAGAGCAGACTGTCCCCACTCTGTCAATGTAACACACCCAGGGAAGAGCAAACTGACCCCACTCTGTCAATGTAACACACCCAGGGATGAGCAGACTGACCCCTCTCCCTCCGTGTAACTCACCCAGGGAAGAGCAGACTGACCCCACTCCATCAATGTAACACACCCGGGGAAGAGCAGACTGACCCCACACTGTCAATGTAACGCACCCAGGAAAGAGCAGACAGACCCCACTCTGACAATGTAACACAACCAGGGAAAGGCAGACTGACCCCACTCTGTCAACGTAACATACTCAGGGAATAGCAGTCTGACCCCACTCTGTCAATGTATCACACCCAGGGGAGAGCAGACTGACCCCATCCTGTCAATGTAACTCACACAGGGAAGAGCAGACTGACCTCACTCTGTCAATGTAACACACCGCGGGAAGAGCAGACTGACCCCACTCTGTCAATGTAACACACCCAAGGAAGAGCAGTCTGACCCCACTCCGTCATTGTAACACAGCCAGGGAAGAGCAGACTGACCCCTCCCTGTCACAGTAACTCACCCAGGGAACAGAAGATTGACCTCACTCGGTCAATGTCACGCACCCAGGGAAGAGCAGACTGACCGTACTCTGTCAATGTAACACACCCAGGGAAGAGCAGATTGACCCCACTCTGTTAATGTAACACACCCAGGGAAGAGCAGACTGACCCCACTCTGCCAATGTAACACACCCAGGGAAGAGCAGACAGACCCCGTTCTGTCAATGTAACCCACCCAGGGAAGAACAGACTGACCCCGTTCTGTCAATGTAACACACCCAGGGAAGAGCAGACTGACCCCACTCTGTCAGTGTAACACACCCAGGGAAGAGCAGACTGACCCCACTCTGTCAAAGTAACACACCCAGAGAAGAGCAGACTGACCCCATTCTGTCAATGTAACACATCCAGGGAAGAACAGACTGACCCCACTCTGTCAATGTAAGCCACCCAGGGGAGAGCAGACTTTCCCCACTCTGTCAATGTAACACACCCAGGGAAGAGCGGACTGACCCCACTCTGTCAATGTAACCCACCCAGTGAAGAGCAGACTGACCTCTCTCCCTCCATGTAACTCACCCAGGGAAGAGCAGACTGACCGCACTCTGTCAATGTCACACACCCAGGGAAGAACAGACTGACCCCAATCTGTCAATGTGACACTCTCAGTGAAGAGCAGACTGACCCCACTCTGTCAATGTGACACTCTCAGGGAAGAGCAGACTGACCGCACTCTGTCAATGTGAGACTCTCAGGGAAGAGCAGACTGACCCCACTCTGTCAAAGTAACACACGCAGGGAAGAACAGACTGACCCCACTCTGTCAATGTATCACACCCAGGGAAGAGCAGACTCACCCCACTCTGTCATTGCAACATACCCAGGGAAGATCAGACTGACCCCACTCTGTCAATGCAACACACACAGGGAAGAGCAGACTGACCCCACCCTGTCAATGTAACACACCCAGGGAAGAGCAGACACACCCCACTCTGTCAATGTATCACACCCAGGGGAGATCAGACTGAACCAACCCTGTCAATGTAACTCACCCAGGGAAGAGCTGACTGACCTCATTCTGTCAATGTTACACACCGCGGGAAGAGCAGACTGACCCCACTCTGTCAATGTAACACACCCAGGGAAGACCAGACTGACCCCTCTCCCTCCGTGTAACTCACCCAGGGAATAGCAGACTGACCCCACTCTTTCAATGTAACACACCCAGGGAAGAGCAGACTGAGCCCACTCTGTCAATGCAACACACCCAGGGGAGAGCAGACTGACCCCTCTCTCTCCATGTAACTCACCCAGGGAAGATAGACTGACCCCACCCTGTCAATGTAACACACCCAGGGAAGAGCAGGCTGACCGTACTCTGTCAATGTAACACACCCAGGGAAGAGAAGATTGATCCCACTGTGTCAATGTAACACACCCAGGGAAGAGCAGACTGACCCAACACTTTCAATGTATCACACCCAGGGAAGAGCAGATTTACCCCACTCTGTCAATGTAACAGACCCAGGGAAGAGCAGACTGAGCCCACTCTGTCAATGCAACACACCCAGGGGAGAGCAGACTGACCCCTCTCTCTCCATGTAACTCACCCAGGGAAGATAGACTGACCCCACCCTGTCAATGTAACACACCCAGGGAAGAGCAGGCTGACCGTACTCTGTCAATGTAACACACCCAGGGAAGAGAAGATTGATCCCACTGTGTCAATGTAACACACCCAGGGAAGAGCAGACTGACCCAACACTTTCAATGTATCACACCCAGGGAAGAGCAGATTTACCCCACTCTGTCAATGTAACAGACCCAGGGAAGAGCAGACTGACCCCACTCTGTCAATGTAACACACCCAGGGAAGAGCAGACTGACCCCATTCTGTCAATGTAACACATCCAGGGAAGAACAGACTGACCCCACTCTGTCAATGTAAGCCACCCAGGGGAGAGCAGACTGTCCCCACTCTGTCAAAGTAACACACTCGGGGAAGTGCAGACTGACCTCACTCTGTCAATGTAACACACCCAGGGATGAGCAGACTGACCCCACCCTGTCAATGTAACACACCCAGGGAAGAGCAGACTGACCCCACTCTGTCAATGTAACACACCCAGGGAAGAGCAGACTGAACCCACCCTGTCAATGTAACACACCCAGGGAAGAGCAGACACACCCCACTCTGTCAATGTAACATACTCAGAGAATAGCAGTCTGACCCCACTCTGTCAATGAATCACACCCAGGGGAGAGCAGACTGAACCAACCCTGTCAATGTAACTCACCCAGGGAAGAGCAGACTGACCTCACTCTGTCAAAGTAACACACCGCGGGAAGAGCAGACTGAACCCACTCTGTCAATGTTACGCACCCAGGGAAGAGCAGACTGACCCCACTCTGTCAATATCACAGACCCAGGGAAGAGCAGACTGACCCCACTCTGTCAATGTAACATACCCAGGGAAGAGCAGACTGAACCCACTCTGTCAAAGTAACACACTCAGGGAAGAACAGACTGACCCCACTCTGTCAATGTAACGCACCCAGGGAAGAGCAGACTGACCCCACTCTGTCAATGTAACAAACCCAGGGAAGAGCAGACTGATCCCACACTGTCAATGATACACACCCAGGGAAGAGCAGACTGACCCCACTTGTCAATGTGACACTCTCAGTGAAGAGCAGACCGACCGCACTCTGTCAAAGTAACACACCCAGGAAAGAGCAGACTGACCCCACTCTGTCAATGTAACACACCCAGGAAAGAGCCGACTGACGCCACTCTGTCAATGCAACACACCCAGGGAAGAGCAGACTGACCCCACACTGTCAATGTAACACACCCAGGGAAGAGCAGACACACCCGACTCTGTCAATGTAACACACCCAGGGAAGAGCAGACTGACCTCATGTTGTCAATGTAACGCACCCAGGGAAGAGCAGACTGACCTCACTCTGTCAATGTAACACACCCTGGGAGGAGCAGACTGACCCCACTCTGTCAATGTAACATACCTTGGGAGGAGTAGACTGACGCCACTCTGTCAATGTAACACACCCAGGGAAGAGCAGACTGACCTCACCCGGTCAATGTAACACACGCAGGGAAGGGCAGACTGACCCCACTCTGTCAATGTAACACACCCAGGGAAGAGCAGACTGACACCATTCTGTCAATGTAACCCACCCAGGGAAGAACAGACTGACCCCGTTCTGTCAATGTAACACACCCAGGGAAGAGCAGACTGACCCCACTCTGTCAGTGTAACACACCCAGGGAAGAGCAGACTGACCCCACTCTGTCAAAGTAACACACCCAGAGAAGAGCAGACTGACCCCATTCTGTCAATGTAACACATCCAGGGAAGAACAGACTGACCCCACTCTGTCAATGTAAGCCACCCAGGGGAGAGCAGACTTTCCCCACTCTGTCAATGTAACACACCCAGGGAAGAGCAAACTGACCCCACTCTGTCAATGTAACACACCCAGGGATGAGCAGACTGACCCCTCTCCCTCCGTGTAACTCACCCAGGGAAGAGCAGACTGACCCCACTCCATCAATGTAACACACCCGGGGAAGAGCAGACTGACCCCACACTGTCAAT
Organism: Chiloscyllium punctatum; assembly: GCF_047496795.1. Taxonomy (NCBI): domain Eukaryota; kingdom Metazoa; phylum Chordata; class Chondrichthyes; order Orectolobiformes; family Hemiscylliidae; genus Chiloscyllium; species Chiloscyllium punctatum. The sequence continues at coordinate 11,980,559 of NC_092788.1, forward strand.
GTAACGCACCCAGGAAAGAGCAGACAGACCCCACTCTGACAATGTAACACAACCAGGGAAAGGCAGACTGACCCCACTCTGTCAACGTAACATACTCAGGGAATAGCAGTCTGACCCCACTCTGTCAATGTATCACACCCAGGGGAGAGCAGACTGACCCCATCCTGTCAATGTAACTCACACAGGGAAGAGCAGACTGACCTCACTCTGTCAATGTAACACACCGCGGGAAGAGCAGACTGACCCCACTCTGTCAATGTAACACACCCAAGGAAGAGCAGTCTGACCCCACTCCGTCATTGTAACACAGCCAGGGAAGAGCAGACTGACCCCTCCCTGTCACAGTAACTCACCCAGGGAACAGAAGATTGACCTCACTCGGTCAATGTCACGCACCCAGGGAAGAGCAGACTGACCGTACTCTGTCAATGTAACACACCCAGGGAAGAGCAGATTGACCCCACTCTGTTAATGTAACACACCCAGGGAAGAGCAGACTGACCCCACTCTGCCAATGTAACACACCCAGGGAAGAGCGGACTGACCCCACTCTGTCAATGTAACCCACCCAGTGAAGAGCAGACTGACCTCTCTCCCTCCATGTTACTCACCCAGGGAAGAGCAGACTGACCGCACTCTGTCAATGTCACACACCCAGGGAAGAACAGACTGACCCCAATCTGTCAATGTGACACTCTCAGTGAAGAGCAGACTGACCCCACTCTGTCAATGTGACACTCTCAGGGAAGAGCAGACTGACTGCACTCTGTCAATGTGAGACTCTCAGGGAAGAGCAGACTGACCCCACTCTGTCAATGTAACACACCCAGGGAAGAGCAGACTCACCCCACTCTGTCAATGTATCACACCCAGGGGAGAGCAGACTGAACCAACCCTGTCAATGTAACTCACCCAGGGAAGAGCTGACTGACCTCATTCTGTCAATGTTACACACCGCGGGAAGAGCAGACTGACCCCACTCTGTCAATGTAACACACCCAGGGAAGACCAGACTGACCCCTCTCCCTCCGTGTAACTCACCCAGGGAATAGCAGACTGACCCCACTCTTTCAATGTAACACACCCAGGGAAGAGCAGACTGAGCCCACTCTGTCAATGCAACACACCCAGGGGAGAGCAGACTGACCCCTCTCTCTCCATGTAACTCACCCAGGGAAGATAGACTGACCCCACCCTGTCAATGTAACACACCCAGGGAAGAGCAGGCTGACCGTACTCTGTCAATGTAACACACCCAGGGAAGAGAAGATTGATCCCACTGTGTCAATGTAACACACCCAGGGAAGAGCAGACTGACCCAACACTTTCAATGTATCACACCCAGGGAAGAGCAGATTTACCCCACTCTGTCAATGTAACAGACCCAGGGAAGAGCAGACTGACCCCACTCTGTCAATGTAACACACCCAGGGAAGAGCAGACTGACCCCATTCTGTCAATGTAACACATCCAGGGAAGAACAGACTGACCCCACTCTGTCAATGTAAGCCACCCAGGGGAGAGCAGACTTACCCCACTCTGTCAATGTAACACACCCAGGGAAGAGCAGATTGACCCCACTCTGTCAATGTAAGACACCCAGGGAAGAGCAGACTGTCCCCACTCTGTCAAAGTAACACACTCATGGAAGCGCAGACTGACCTCACTCTGTCAATGTAACACACCCAGCGAAGAGCAGACTGTCCCCACTCTGTCAAAGTAACACACTCGGGGAAGTGCAGACTGACCTCACTCTGTCAATGTAACACACCCAGGGATGAGCAGACTGACCCCACCCTGTCAATGTAACACACCCAGGGAACAGAAGATTGACCTCACTCGGTCAATGTAACATACCCAGGGAAGAGCAGACTAACCCCACTCTGTCAATGTAACACATCCAGGGAAGAACAGACTGACACAACTCTGTCAATGTAAGCCACCCAGGGGAGAGCAGACTTACCCCACTCTGTCAATGTAACACACCCGGGGAAGAGCAGACTGACCCCACCCTGTCAATGTAACGCACCCAGGGAAGAGCAGACAGACACAACTCTGTCAATGTAAGCCACCCAGGGGAGAGCAGACTTACCCCACTCTGTCAATGTAACACACCCGGGGAAGAGCAGACTGACCCCACCCTGTCAATGTAACGCACCCAGGGAAGAGCAGACAGACCCCACTCTGTCAATGTAACACACCCAGGGAAGAGCAGACTTTCCCCACTCTGTCAATGTAACACAACCATGGAAGGGCAGACTGACTCCACTCTGTCAATGTAACACACTCAGGGATGAGCAGACTCTTCCCACTCTGTCAAAGTAACACACTCAGGGAAGAGCAGACTGACCTCACTCTGTCAATGTAACACACCCAGGGAAGAGCAGACTGTCCGTACTCTGTCAATGTAACACACCCAGGGAAGAGCAGACTGACCCCACTCTGTCAATGTAACACACAGAGGGAAGAGCAGACTGACCCGTTTCTGTCAACGTTACACACCCAGGGAAGATCAGACTGACCCAACTCTGTCAATGTAACACATTCTGGGAAGAGCAGACTGACCCCACTCTGTCAATCCAACACACCCAGGGAAGAGCAGACTGACCCCACTCTATCATTGTAACACACCCAGGGAAGAGCAGACTGACCTCACTCTGTCAATGTAACACACCGAGGGAAGAGCAGACTGACCCCATTCTGTCAATGTAACACACAGAGGGAAGAGCAGACTGACCCCACTCTGTCAATGTAACTCACACAGGGAAGCGAAGATTGCCCCCCCTTTGTCAATGTAACACACCCAGGGGAGACCAGACTGACTCCTCTATCTCAATGTAACTCACCTATGGAAGAGCAGACTGACACCACTCTGTCAAAGTAACACACTCAGGGAAGAGCAGACTGTCCCCACTCTGTCAAAGTAACACACTCAGGGAAGAGCAGACTGACCTCACTCTGTCAATGTAACACACCCAGGGAAGAGCAGACTGTCCCCACTCTGTCAAAGTAACACACTCGGGGAAGTGCAGACTGACCCCACTCTGTCAATGTAACACACGCAGGGATGAGCAGACTGACCCCACTTGTCAATGTGACACTCTCAGTGAAGAGCAGACTGACCGCACTCTGTCAAAGTACCACACCCAGGAAAGAGCAGACTGACCCCACTCTGTCAATGTAACACACCCAGGAAAGAGCCGACTGACGCCACTCTGTCAATGCAACACACCCAGGGAAGAGCAGACTGACCCCACACTGTCAATGTAACACACCCAGGGAAGAGCAGACACACCCCACTCTGTCAATGTAACACACCCAGGGAAGAGCAGACAGACCCCACACTGTCAATGTAACACACCCAGGGAAGAGCAGACTGACCTCATGTTGTCAATGTAACGCACCCAGGGAAGAGCAGACTGACCTCACTCTGTCAATGTAACACACCCAGGGAAGAGCAGACTGACCCCATTCTGTCAATGTAACACACAGAGGGAAGCGCAGACTGACCCCACTCTGTCAATGTAACTGACCCAGGAAAGAGAAGATTGCCCCCCCTTTGTCAATGTAACACACCCAGGGGAGACCAGAGTGACCCCTCTATCTCAATGTAACTCACCTAGGGAAGAGCAGACTGACCCCACTCTGTCAATGTAACACACTCAGGTAAGAGCAGACTGTCCCCACTCTGTCAAAGTAACACACTCAGGGAAGAGCAGACTGACCTCACTCTGTCAATGTAACACACCCAGCGAAGAGCAGACTGTCCCCACTCTGTCAAAGTAACACACTCGGGGAAGTGCAGACTGACCTCACTCTGTCAATGTAACACACCCAGGGATGAGCAGACTGACCCCACCCTGTCAATGTAACACACCCAGGGAAGAGCAGACTGACCCCACTCTGTCAATGTAACACACCCAGGGAAGAGCAGACTGAACCCACCCTGTCAATGTAACACACCCAGGGAAGAGCAGACACACCCCACTCTGTCAATGTAACATACTCAGAGAATAGCAGTCTGACCCCACTCTGTCAATGAATCACACCCAGGGGAGAGCAGACTGAACCAACCCTGTCAATGTAACTCACCCAGGGAAGAGCAGACTGACCTCACTCTGTCAAAGTAACACACCGCGGGAAGAGCAGACTGACCCCACTCTGTCAATGTTACGCACCCAGGGAAGAGCAGACTGACCCCACTCTGTCAATATCACAGACCCAGGGAAGAGCAGACTGACCCCACTCTGTCAATGTAACATACCCAGGGAAGAGCAGACTGAACCCACTCTGTCAAAGTAACACACTCAGGGAAGAACAGACTGACCCCACTCTGTCAATGTAACGCACCCAGGGAAGAGCAGACTGACCCCACTCTGTCAATGTAACAAACCCAGGGAAGAGCAGACTGATCCCACACTGTCAATGATACACACCCAGGGAAGAGCAGACTGACCCCACTTGTCAATGTGACACTCTCAGTGAAGAGCAGACCGACCGCACTCTGTCAAAGTAACACACCCAGGAAAGAGCAGACTGACCCCACTCTGTCAATGTAACACACCCAGGAAAGAGCCGACTGACGCCACTCTGTCAATGCAACACACCCAGGGAAGAGCAGACTGACCCCACACTGTCAATGTAACACACCCAGGGAAGAGCAGACACACCCGACTCTGTCAATGTAACACACCCAGGGAAGAGCAGACTGACCTCATGTTGTCAATGTAACGCACCCAGGGAAGAGCAGACTGACCTCACTCTGTCAATGTAACACACCCTGGGAGGAGCAGACTGACCCCACTCTGTCAATGTAACATACCTTGGGAGGAGTAGACTGACGCCACTCTGTCAATGTAACACACCCAGGGAAGAGCAGACTGACCTCACCCGGTCAATGTAACACACGCAGGGAAGGGCAGACTGACCCCACTCTGTCAATGTAACACACCCAGGGAAGAGCAGACTGACACCATTCTGTCAATGAAACACACACTGGGAAGAGGGGACGGACCCCATTCTGTCAATGTAACTCACCCAGGGAAGAGAAGATTGACCCCCCTCTGTCAATGTACCGCACGCAGGGAAGAGCAGACTGACCCCTCTCTGTCAATGTAACACACCCAGGGAAGAGCAGATTTACCCCACTCTGTCAATGTAACAGACCCAGGGAAGAGCAGACTGACCCCACTCTGTCAATGTAACACACCCAGGGAAGAGCAGACTGACCCCATTCTGTCAATGTAACACACCCAGGGAAGAGCAGACTAACCCCACTCTGTCAAAGTAACACACCCAGAGAAGAGCGGACTGACCCCACTCTGTCAATGTAACACACCCAGGGAAGAGCAGACTGTCCCCACTCTGTCAATGTAACACACCCAGGGAAGAGCAAACTGACCCCACTCTGTCAATGTAACACACCCAGGGATGAGCAGACTGACCCCTCTCCCTCCGTGTAACTCACCCAGGGAAGAGCAGACTGACCCCACTCTTTCAATGTAACACACCCAGGGAAGAGCAGACTGACCCCACTCCATCAATGTAACACACCCAGGGAAGAGCAAACTGACCCCACTCTGTCAATGTAACACACCCAGGGATGAGCAGACTGACCCCTCTCCCTCCGTGTAACTCACCCAGGGAAGAGCAGACTGACCCCACTCTTTCAATGTAACACACCCAGGGAAGAGCAGACTGACCCCACTCCATCAATGTAACACACCCGGGGAAGAGCAGACTGACCCCACACTGTCAATGTAACGCACCCAGGAAAGAGCAGACAGACCCCACTCTGACAATGTAACACACCCAGGGAAGAGCAGACTTACCCCACTCTGTCAATGTAACACAACCAGGGAAAGGCAGACTGACCCCACTCTGTCAACGTAACATACTCAGGGAATAGCAGTCTGACCCCACTCTGTCAATGTATCACACCCAGGGGAGAGCAGACTGACCCCATCCTGTCAATGTAACTCACACAGGGAAGAGCAGACTGACCTCACTCTGTCAATGTAACACACCGCGGGAAGAGCAGACTGACCCCACTCTGTCAATGTAACACACCCAAGGAAGAGCAGTCTGACCCCACTCCGTCATTGTAACACAGCCAGGGAAGAGCAGACTGACCCCTCCCTGTCACAGTAACTCACCCAGGGAACAGAAGATTGACCTCACTCGGTCAATGTCACGCACCCAGGGAAGAGCAGACTGACCGTACTCTGTCAATGTAACACACCCAGGGAAGAGCAGATTGACCCGACTCTGTTAATGTAACACACCCAGGGAAGAGCAGACTGACCCCACTCTGTCAATGTAACACACCCAGGGAAGAGCAGACAGACCCCGTTCTGTCAATGTAACCCACCCAGGGAAGAACAGACTGACCCCGTTCTGTCAATGTAACACACCCAGGGAAGAGCAGACTGACCCCACTCTGTCAGTGTAACACACCCAGGGAAGAGCAGACTGACCCCACTCTGTCAAAGTAACACACCCAGAGAAGAGCAGACTGACCCCATTCTGTCAATGTAACACATCCAGGGAAGAACAGACTGACCCCACTCTGTCAATGTAAGCCACCCAGGGGAGAGCAGACTTTCCCCACTCTGTCAATGTAACACACCCAGGGAAGAGCGGACTGACCCCACTCTGTCAATGTAACCCACCCAGTGAAGAGCAGACTGACCTCTCTCCCTCCATGTAACTCACCCAGGGAAGAGCAGACTGACCGCACTCTGTCAATGTCACACACCCAGGGAAGAGCAGACTGACCCCAATCTGTCAATGTGACACTCTCAGTGAAGAGCAGACTGACCCCACTCTGTCAATGTGACACTCTCAGGGAAGAGCAGACTGACCGCACTATGTCAATGTGAGACTCTCAGGGAAGAGCAGACTGACCCCACTCTGTCACAGTAACACACGCAGGGAAGAACAGACTGACCCCACTCTGTCAATGTAACACACCCAGGGAAGAGCAGACTGACCCCACTCTGTCATTGCAACATACCCAGGGAAGATCAGACTGACCCCACTCTGTCAATGCAACACACACAGGGAAGAGCAGACTGACCCCACCCTGTCAATGTAACACACCCAGGGAAGAGCAGACACACCCCACTCTGTCAATGCATCACACCCAGGGGAGAGCAGACTGAACCAACCCTGTCAATGTAACTCACCCAGGGAAGAGCTGACTGACCTCATTCTGTCAATGTTACACACCGCGGGAAGAGCAGACTGACCCCACTCTGTCAATGTAACACACCCAGGGAAGACCAGACTGACCCCTCTCCCTCCGTGTAACTCACCCAGGGAATAGCAGACTGACCCCACTCTTTCAATGTAACACACCCAGGGAAGAGCAGACTGAGCCCACTCTGTCAATGCAACACACCCAGGGGAGAGCAGACTGACCCCTCTCTCTCCATGTAACTCACCCAGGGAAGATAGACTGACCCCACCCTGTCAATGTAACACACCCAGGGAAGAGCAGGCTGACCGTACTCTGTCAATGTAACACACCCAGGGAAGAGAAGATTGATCCCACTGTGTCAATGTAACACACCCAGGGAAGAGCAGACTGACCCAACACTTTCAATGTATCACACCCAGGGAAGAGCAGATTTACCCCACTCTGTCAATGTAACAGACCCAGGGAAGAGCAGACTGACCCCACTCTGTCAATGTCACACACCCAGGGAAGAGCAGACTGACCCCATTCTGTCAATGTAACACATCCAGGGAAGAACAGACTGACCCCACTCTGTCAATGTAAGCCACCCAGGGGAGAGCAGACTTACCCCACTCTGTCAATGTAACACACCCAGGGAAGAGCAGATTGACCCCACTCTGTCAATGTAAGACACCCAGGGAAGAGCAGACTGACCCCACTCTGTCAATGTAACACACCCAGGGAAGAGCAGACAGACCCCGCTCTGTCAATGTAACCCACCCAGGGAAGAACAGACTGACCCCGTTCTGTCAATGTAACACACCCAGGGAAGAGCAGACTGACCCCACTCTGTCAATGCAACACACCCAGGGAAGAGCAGACTGACCCCACTCTGTCAAAGTAACACACCCAGAGAAGAGCAGACTGACCCCACTCTGTCAATGTAACACACCCAGAGAAGAGCGGACTGACCCCACTCTGTCAATGTAACCCACCCAGTGAAGAGCAGACTGACCCCTCTCCCTCCATGTAACTCACCCAGGGAAGAGCAGACTGACCGCACTCTGTCAATGTCACACACCCAGGGAAGAGCAGACTGACCCCAATCTGTCAATGTGACACTCTCAGTGAAGAGCAGACTGACCCCACTCTGTGAATGTGACACTCTCAGGGAAGAGCAGACACACCCCACTCTGTCAATGTGAAACTCTCAGGGAAGAGCAGACTGACCCCACTCTGTCAAAGTAACACACTCAGGGAAGAGCAGACTCTTCCCACTCTGTCAAAGTAACACACTCAGGGAAGAGCAGACTGACCCCACTCTGTCAATGTAACACACCCAGGGAAGAGCAGACAGACCCCGCTCTGTCAATGTAACCCACCCAGGGAAGAACAGACTGACCCCGTTCTGTCAATGTAACACACCCAGGGAAGAGCAGACTGACCCCACTCTGTCAATGCAACACACCCAGGGAAGAGCAGACTGACCCCACTCTGTCAAAGTAACACACCCAGAGAAGAGCAGACTGACCCCACTCTGTCAATGTAACACACCCAGAGAAGAGCGGACTGACCCCACTCTGTCAATGTAACCCACCCAGTGAAGAGCAGACTGACCCCTCTCCCTCCATGTAACTCACCCAGGGAAGAGCAGACTGACCGCACTCTGTCAATGTCACACACCCAGGGAAGAGCAGACTGACCCCAATCTGTCAATGTGACACTCTCAGTGAAGAGCAGACTGACCCCACTCTGTGAATGTGACACTCTCAGGGAAGAGCAGACACACCCCACTCTGTCAATGTGAGACTCTCAGGGAAGAGCAGACTGACCCCACTCTGTCAAAGTAACACACCCAGGGAAGAACAGACTGACCCCACTCTGTCAATGTAACACACCCAGGGAAGAGCAGACTGACCCCACTCTGTCAATGCAACATACCCAGGGAAGATCAGACTGACCCCACTCTGTCAATGCAACACACCCAGGGAAGAGCAGACTGACCCCACTCTGTCAATGTAACACACCCAGGGAAGAGCAGACTGACCCCACTCTGTCAATGTAACACACCCAGGGAAGAGCAGACACACCCCACTCTGTCAATTTATCACACCCAGGGGAGAGCAGACTGAACCAACCCTGTCAATGTAACTCACCCAGGGAAGAGCAGACTGACCTCACTCTGTCAATGTTACACACCGCGGGAAGAGCAGACTGACCCCACTCTGTCAATGTAACACACCCAAGGAAGAGCAGACTGACCCCTCTCTGTCAATGTAACACACTCAGGGAAGAGCAGACTGACCTCAGTCTGTCAATGTAACACACCCAGTGAAGAGCAGACTGTCCCCACTCTGTCAATGTAACACACCCAGGGAAGAGCAGACTGACCCCACTCTGTCAATCTAACACACCCAGGGAAGAGTAGACTGACCCCTCTCCCTCCGTGTAACTCACCCAGGGAATAGCAGACTGACCCCACTCTTTCAATGTAACACACCCAGGGAAGAGCAGACTGACCCCACTCTGTCAATGCAACACACCCAGGGGAGAGCAGACTGACCCCTCTCTCTCCACGTAACTCACCCAGGGAAGATAGACTGACCCCACCCTGTCAATGTAACACACCCAGGGAAAAGCAGGCTGACCCCACTCTGTCAATGTAACACACCCAGGGAAGAGCAGACTGACCCCACTCTGTCAATATCACAGACCCTGGGAAGAGCAGACTGACCCCCCTTTGTCAATGTAACACACCCAGGGAAGAGCAGACTGACCCTACACTGTCAATGCAACACACCCAGGGAAAAGCAGACTGACCCCACTCTGACAATGTTACCCACCCAGGGAAGAGCAGACTGACCCCACTCTGTCAATGTAACACACCCAGGGAAGAGCAGACTGACCCCACTCTGTCAGTGTAACACACCCAGGGAAGAGCAGACTGACCCAACTCTGTCAATGTAACACACCCAGGGAAGAGCGGACTGACCCCACTCTGTCAATGTAACCCTCCCAGTGAAGAGCAGACTGAACCCTCTCCCTCCATGTAACTCACCCAGGGAAGAGCAGACTGACCCCATTCTGTCAATGTAACCCACATAGGGAAGAGCAGACTGACCGCACTCAGTCAATGTAACCCACCCAGGGAAGAGCAGACTGACCCCACTCTGTCATTATCACAGACCCAGGGAAGAGCAGACTCACCCAACTCTGTCAATGAAACACGCCCAGGGGAGACCAGAGTGACCCCTCTATCTCAATGTAACTCACCTAGGGAAGAACAGACTGACCCCACTCTGTCAAAGTAACACACTCAGGGAAGAGCAGACTCTTCCCACTCTGTCAAAGTAACACACTCAGGGAAGAGCAGACTGACCTCACTCTGTCAATGTAACACACCCAGGGAAGAGCAGACTGTCCCCTCTCTGTCAATGTAACACACCCAGGGAAGAGCAGACTGACCCCACTCTGTCAATGTAACACACCCAGGGAAGAGCAGACTGACCCCTCTCCCTCCGTGTAACTCACCCAGGGAAGAGCAGTGTGACCCCACTCTTTCAATGTAACACACCCAGGGAAGAGCAGACTGACCCCACTCCATCAATGTAACACACCCGGGGAAGAGCAGACTGACCCCTCCCTGTCAATATAACGCACCCAGGGAAGAGCAGACAGACCCCACTCTGTCAATGTAAAACACCCAGGGAAGAGCAGACTGACCTCACTCTGTCAATGTAACACACCGCGAGAAGAGCAGACTGACCCCACTCTGTCAATGTAACACACGCAAGGAAGAGCAGTCTGACCCCACTCTGTCATTGTAACACAGCCAGGGAAGCGCAGACTGACCCCTCTCTGTCAATGTAACTCACCCAGGGAACAGAAGATTGACCTCACTCGGTCAATGTAAAATACCCAGGGAAGAGCAGACTAACCCCACTCTGTCAATGTAACACACCCAGGGAAGAGCAGAGAAACCCCACTCTGTCAATGTAACACACCCAGGGAAGAGCAGACTGACCCCACTCTGTCAATGTCACGCACCCAGGGAAGAACAGACTGACCCCACTCTGTCAAAGTAATTCACCCAGGGAAGAGCAGACTGACCCCTCTCCCTCCGTGTAACTCACCCAGGGAAGAGCAGACTGACCCCATTCTGTCAATGTACCCCACCCAGGGAAGAGCAGACTGACCGCACTCAGTCAATGTAACCCACCCAGGGAAGAGCAGACTGACCCCACTCTGTCATTATCACAGACCCAGGGAAGAGCAGACTCACCCAACTCTGTCAATGTAACACACCCAGGGGAGACCAGAGTGACCCCTCTATCTCAATGTCACTCACCTCGGGAAGAACAGACTGACCCCACTCTGTCAAAGAAACACACTCAGGGAAGAGAAGACTCTTCCCACTCTGTCAAAGTAACACACTCAGGGAAGAGCAGACTGACCTCACTCTGTCAATGTAACACACCCAGGGAAGAGCAGACTGACCCCACTCTGTCAATGTAACACACCCAGGGAAGAGCAGACTGACCCCTCTCCCTCCGTGTAACTCACCCAGGGAAGAGCAGTGTGACCCCACTCTTTCAATGTAACACACGCAGGGAAGAGCAGACTGACCCCACTCCATCAATGTAACACACCCGGGGAAGAGCAGCCTAACCCCACCCTGTCAATATAACGCACCCAGGGAAGAGCAGACAGACCCCACTCTGTCAATGTAACTCACCCAGGGAACAGAAGATTGACCTCACTCGGTCAATGTAAAATACCCAGGGAAGAGCAGACTAACCCCACTCTGTCAATGTAACACACCCAGGGAAGAGCAGACTGACCCCACTCTGTCAATGTAACACACCCAGGGAAGAGCAGACTGACCCCACTCTGTCAATGTCACGCACCAAGGGAAGAACAGACTGACCCCACTCTGTCAAAGTAACACACTCAGGGAAGAGCAGACTCTTCCCACTCTGTCAAAGTAACACACTCAGGGAAGAGCAGACTGACCTCACTCTGTCAATGTAACACACCCAGGGAAGAGCAGACTGCCCCCACTCTGTCAATGTAACACACCCAGGGAAGAGCAGACTGACCCCACTCTGTCAATGTAACACACCCAGGGAAGAGCAGACTGACCCCTCTCCCTCCGTGTAACTCACCCAGGGAAGAGAAGACTGACCCCACTCTTTCAATGTAACACAACCAGGGACGGGCAGACTGACCCCACTCTGTCAATGTAACATACTCAGGGAATAGCAGTCTGACCCCACTCTGTCAATGAATCACACCCAGGGGAGAGCAGACTGACCCCATCCTGTCAATGTATCTCACCCAGGGAAGAGCAGACTGAACTCACTCTGTCAATGTAACACACCGCAGGAAGAGCAGACTGACCCCACTCTGTCAATGTAACACACCCAAGGAAGAGCAGTCTGACCCCACTCTGTCATTGTAACACAGCCAGGGAAGAGCAGACTGACCCCTCCCTGTCAATGTAACTCACCCAGGGAACAGAAGATTGACCTCACTCGGTCAATGTAACATACCCAGGGAAGAGCAGACTAAGCCCACTCTGTCAATGTAACACATCCAGGGAAGAACAGACTGACACAACTCTGTCAATGTAAGCCACCCAGGGGAGAGCAGACTTACCCCACTCTGTCAATGTAACACACCCGGGGAAGAGCAGACTGACCCCACCCTGTCAATGTAACGCACCCAGGGAAGAGCAGACAGACCCCACTCTGTCAATGTAACACACCCAGGGAAGAGCAGACTTTCCCCACTCTGTCAATGTAACACAACCATGGAAGGGCAGATTGACCCCACTCTGTCAATGTAACATACACAGGGAATAGCAGTCTGACACCACTCTGTCAATGTATCATACCCAGGGGAGAGCAGACTGACCCCATCCTGTCAATGTAACTCACCCAGGCAAGAGCAGACTGACCCCACTCTGTCAATGTAACACACCCAGGGAAGAGCAGACTGACACCACTCGGTCAATGTCATGCACCCAGGGAAGAGCAGACTGACCGCACTCTGTCAATGTAACACACCCAGGGAAGAGAAGATTGATCGCACTGTGTCAATGTAACACACCCAGGGAAGAGCAGACTGACCCCACACTTTCAATGTAACACATCCAGAGAAGAGCAGACTGACCGCACTCGGTCAATGTAACCCACCCAGGGAAGAGCAGACTGACCCCTCTCTGTCAATGTAACACACCCAGGGAAGAGCAGATTTACCCCACTCTGTCAATGTAACAGACCCAGGGAAGAGCAGACTGACCCCACTCTGTCAATGTAACACACCCAGGGAAGAGCAGACTGACCCCATTCTGTCAATGTAACACATCCAGGGAAGAACAGACTGACCCCACTCTGTCAATGTAAGCCACCCAGAGAAGAGCGGACTGACCCCACTCTGTCAATTTAACCCACCCAGTGAAGAGCAGACTGACCCCTCTCCCAACATGTAACTCACCCATGGAAGAGCAGACTAACCGCACTCTGTCAATGTCACACACCCAGGGAAGAGCAGACTGACCCCAATCTGTCAATGTGACACTCTCAGTGAAGAGCAGACTGACCGCACTCTGTCAATGTGACACTCTCAGGGAAGAGCAGACTGACCGCACTCTGTCAATGTGAGACTCTCAGGGAAGAGCAGACTGACCCCACTCTGTCAAAGTAACACACCCAGGGAAGAGCAGACTCTTCCCACTCTGTCAAAGTAACACACTCAGGGAAGAGCAGACTGACCTCACTCTGTCAATGTAACACACCCAGGGAAGAGCAGACTGTCCCCTCTCTGTCAATGTAACACACCCAGGGAAGAGCAGACTGACCCCACTCTGTCAATGTAACACACCCAGGGAAGAGCAGACTGACCCCTCTCCCTCCGTGTAACTCACCCAGGGAAGAGCAGTGTGACCCCACTCTTTCAATGTAACACACCCAGGGAAGAGCAGACTGACCCCACTCCATCAATGTAACACACCCGGGGAAGAGCAGACTGACCCCTCCCTGTCAATATAACGCACCCAGGGAAGAGCAGACAGACCCCACTCTGTCAATGTAAAACACCCAGGGAAGAGCAGACTGACCTCACTCTGTCAATGTAACACACCGCGAGAAGAGCAGACTGACCCCACTCTGTCAATGTAACACACGCAAGGAAGAGCAGTCTGACCCCACTCTGTCATTGTAACACAGCCAGGGAAGCGCAGACTGACCCCTCTCTGTCAATGTAACTCACCCAGGGAACAGAAGATTGACCTCACTCGGTCAATGTAAAATACCCAGGGAAGAGCAGACTAACCCCACTCTGTCAATGTAACACACCCAGGGAAGAGCAGAGAAACCCCACTCTGTCAATGTAACACACCCAGGGAAGAGCAGACTGACCCCACTCTGTCAATGTCACGCACCCAGGGAAGAACAGACTGACCCCACTCTGTCAAAGTAATTCACCCAGGGAAGAGCAGACTGACCCCTCTCCCTCCGTGTAACTCACCCAGGGAAGAGCAGACTGACCCCATTCTGTCAATGTACCCCACCCAGGGAAGAGCAGACTGACCGCACTCAGTCAATGTAACCCACCCAGGGAAGAGCAGACTGACCCCACTCTGTCATTATCACAGACCCAGGGAAGAGCAGACTCACCCAACTCTGTCAATGTAACACACCCAGGGGAGACCAGAGTGACCCCTCTATCTCAATGTCACTCACCTCGGGAAGAACAGACTGACCCCACTCTGTCAAAGAAACACACTCAGGGAAGAGAAGACTCTTCCCACTCTGTCAAAGTAACACACTCAGGGAAGAGCAGACTGACCTCACTCTGTCAATGTAACACACCCAGGGAAGAGCAGACTGACCCCACTCTGTCAATGTAACACACCCAGGGAAGAGCAGACTGACCCCTCTCCCTCCGTGTAACTCACCCAGGGAAGAGCAGTGTGACCCCACTCTTTCAATGTAACACACGCAGGGAAGAGCAGACTGACCCCACTCCATCAATGTAACACACCCGGGGAAGAGCAGCCTAACCCCACCCTGTCAATATAACGCACCCAGGGAAGAGCAGACAGACCCCACTCTGTCAATGTAACTCACCCAGGGAACAGAAGATTGACCTCACTCGGTCAATGTAAAATACCCAGGGAAGAGCAGACTAACCCCACTCTGTCAATGTAACACACCCAGGGAAGAGCAGACTGACCCCACTCTGTCAATGTAACACACCCAGGGAAGAGCAGACTGACCCCACTCTGTCAATGTCACGCACCAAGGGAAGAACAGACTGACCCCACTCTGTCAAAGTAACACACTCAGGGAAGAGCAGACTCTTCCCACTCTGTCAAAGTAACACACTCAGGGAAGAGCAGACTGACCTCACTCTGTCAATGTAACACACCCAGGGAAGAGCAGACTGCCCCCACTCTGTCAATGTAACACACCCAGGGAAGAGCAGACTGACCCCACTCTGTCAATGTAACACACCCAGGGAAGAGCAGACTGACCCCTCTCCCTCCGTGTAACTCACCCAGGGAAGAGAAGACTGACCCCACTCTTTCAATGTAACACAACCAGGGACGGGCAGACTGACCCCACTCTGTCAATGTAACATACTCAGGGAATAGCAGTCTGACCCCACTCTGTCAATGAATCACACCCAGGGGAGAGCAGACTGACCCCATCCTGTCAATGTATCTCACCCAGGGAAGAGCAGACTGAACTCACTCTGTCAATGTAACACACCGCAGGAAGAGCAGACTGACCCCACTCTGTCAATGTAACACACCCAAGGAAGAGCAGTCTGACCCCACTCTGTCATTGTAACACAGCCAGGGAAGAGCAGACTGACCCCTCCCTGTCAATGTAACTCACCCAGGGAACAGAAGATTGACCTCACTCGGTCAATGTAACATACCCAGGGAAGAGCAGACTAAGCCCACTCTGTCAATGTAACACATCCAGGGAAGAACAGACTGACACAACTCTGTCAATGTAAGCCACCCAGGGGAGAGCAGACTTACCCCACTCTGTCAATGTAACACACCCGGGGAAGAGCAGACTGACCCCACCCTGTCAATGTAACGCACCCAGGGAAGAGCAGACAGACCCCACTCTGTCAATGTAACACACCCAGGGAAGAGCAGACTTTCCCCACTCTGTCAATGTAACACAACCATGGAAGGGCAGATTGACCCCACTCTGTCAATGTAACATACACAGGGAATAGCAGTCTGACCCCACTCTGTCAATGTATCATACCCAGGGGAGAGCAGACTGACCCCATCCTGTCAATGTAACTCACCCAGGCAAGAGCAGACTGACCCCACTCTGTCAATGTAACACACCCAGGGAAGAGCAGACTGACACCACTCGGTCAATGTCATGCACCCAGGGAAGAGCAGACTGACCGCACTCTGTCAATGTAACACACCCAGGGAAGAGAAGATTGATCGCACTGTGTCAATGTAACACACCCAGGGAAGAGCAGACTGACCCCACACTTTCAATGTAACACATCCAGAGAAGAGCAGACTGACCGCACTCGGTCAATGTAACCCACCCAGGGAAGAGCAGACTGACCCCTCTCTGTCAATGTAACACACCCAGGGAAGAGCAGATTTACCCCACTCTGTCAATGTAACAGACCCAGGGAAGAGCAGACTGACCCCACTCTGTCAATGTAACACACCCAGGGAAGAGCAGACTGACCCCATTCTGTCAATGTAACACATCCAGGGAAGAACAGACTGACCCCACTCTGTCAATGTAAGCCACCCAGAGAAGAGCGGACTGACCCCACTCTGTCAATTTAACCCACCCAGTGAAGAGCAGACTGACCCCTCTCCCACCATGTAACTCACCCATGGAAGAGCAGACTAACCGCACTCTGTCAATGTCACACACCCAGGGAAGAGCAGACTGACCCCAATCTGTCAATGTGACACTCTCAGTGAAGAGCAGACTGACCGCACTCTGTCAATGTGACACTCTCAGGGAAGAGCAGACTGACCGCACTCTGTCAATGTGAGACTCTCAGGGAAGAGCAGACTGACCCCACTCTGTCAAAGTAACACACCCAGGGAAGAACAGACTGAACCCACTCTGTCAATGCAACATACCCAGGGAAGATCAGACTGACCCCACTCTGTCAATGCAACACACCCAGGGAAGAGCAGACTGACCCCACTCTGTCAATGTAACACACCCAGGGAAGAGCAGACTGACCCCACTCTGTCAATGTAACACACCCAGGGAAGAGCAGACTGACCCCACTCTGTCAATGTATCACACCCAGGGGAGTGCAGACTGAACCAACCCTGTCATTGTCACTCACCCAGGGAAGAGCAGACTGACCTCACTCTGTCAATGTTACACACCGCGGGAAGAGCAGACTGAACCCACTCTGTCAATGTAACACACCCAAGGAAGAGCAGACTGACCCCTCTCTGTCAATGTAACACACAGAGGGAAGAGCAGACTGACCTCAGTCTGTCAATGTAACGCACCCATGGAAGAGCAGACTGTCCCCACTCTGTCAATGTAACACACCCAGGGAAGAGCAGACTGACCCCACTCTGTCAATAGAACACACCCAGGGAAGAGCAGACTGACCCCTCTCCCTCCGTGTAACTCACCCAGGGAATAGCAGACTGACCCCACTCTTTCAATGTAACACACCCAGGGAAGAGCAGACTGACCCCACTCTGTCAATGCAACACACCCAGGGGAGAGCAGACTGACCACTATCTCTCCATGTAACTCACCCAGGGAAGATAGACTGACCCCACCCTGTCAATGTAACACACCCAGGGAAAAGCAGACTGACCCCACTCTGTCAATGTAACACACCCAGGGAAGAGCAGACTGACCCCACTCTGTCAATATCACAGACCCTGGGAAGAGCAGACTGACCCCCCTTTGTCAATGTAACACACCGAGGGAAGAGCAGACTGACCCTACACTGTCAATGCAACACACCCAGGGAAGAGCAGACTGACCCCACTCTGACAATGTTACCCACCCAGGGAAGAGCAGACTGACCCCACTCTGACAATGTAACACACCCAGGGAAGAGCAGACTGACCCCACTCTGTCAGTGTAACACACCCAGGGAAGAGCAGACTGACCCAACTCTGTCAATGTAACACACCCAGGGAAGAGCGGACTGACCCCACTCTGTCAATGTAACCCACCCAGTGAAGAGCAGACTGACCCCTCTCCCTCCATGTAACTCACCCAGGGAAGAGCAGACTGACCCCATTCTGTCAATGTAACCCACCCAGGGAAGAGCAGACTGACCGCACTCAGTCAATGTAACCCACCCAGGGAAGAGCAGACTGACCCCACTCTGTCATTATTACAGACCCAGGGAAGAGCAGACTCACCCAACTCTGTCAATGTAACACACCCAGGGGAGACCAGAGTGACCCCTCTATCTCAATGTAACTCACCTAGCGAAGAACAGACTGACCCCACTCTGTCAAAGTAACACACTCAGGGAAGAGCAGACTCTTCCCACTCTGTCAAAGCAACACACTCAGGGAAGAGCAGACTGACCTCACTCTGTCAATGTAACACACCCAGGGAAGAGCAGACTGTCCCCACTCTGTCAATGTAACACACCCAGGGAAGAGCAGACTGACCCCACTCTGTCATTATCACAGACCCAGGGAAGAGCAGACTCACCCAACTCTGTCAATGTAACACACCCAGGGGAGACCAGAGTGACCCCTCTATCTCAATGTCACTCATTTCGGGAAGAACAGACTGACCCCACTCTGTCAATGTAACATACACAGGGAATAGCAGTCTGACCCCACTCTGTCAATGTTTCACACTCAGGGAAGAGCAGACTGACCTCACTCTGTCAATGTAACACACCCAGGGAAGAGCAGACTGACCGCACTCTGTCAATGTAACACACCCAGGGAAGAGCAGACTGACCCCACTCTGTCAATGTAACACACCCAGGGAAGAGCAGACTGACCCCTCTCCCTCCGTGTAACTCACCCAGGGAAGAGCAGTGTGACCCCACTCTTTCAATGTAACACACGCAGGGAAGAGCAGACTGACCCCACTCCATCAATGTAACACACCCGGGGAAGAGCAGACTAACCCCACCCAGTCAATATAACGCACCCAGGGAAGAGCAGACAGACCCCACTCTGTCAATGTAACACACCCAGGGAAGAGCAGACTGACCTCACTCTGTCAATGTAACACACCGCGGGAAGAGCAGACTGACCCCACTCTGTCAATGTAACACACCCAAGGAAGAGCAGTCTGACCCCACTCTGTCATTGTAACACAGCCAGGGAAGAGCAGACTGACCCCACTCTGTCAATGTAACACACGCAGGGAAGAGCAGACTGACCACACTGCATCAATGTAACACACCCGGGGAAGAGCAGACTAACCCCACCCAGTCAATATAACGCACCCAGGGAAGAGCAGACAGACCCCACTCTGTCAATGTAACACACCCAGGGAAAAGCAGACTGACCTCACTCTGTCAATGTAACACACCGCGGGAAGAGCAGACTGACCCCACTCTGTCAATGTAACACACCCAAGGAAGAGCAGTCTGACCCCACTCTGTCAATGTAACTCACCCAGGGAACAGAAGATTGACCTCACTCGGTCAATGTAAAATACCCAGGGAAGAGCAGACTAACCCCACTCTGTCAATGTAACACACCCAGGGAAGAGCAGACTGACCCCACTCTGTCAATGTAACACACCCAGGGAAGAGCAGACTGACCCCACTCTGTCAATGTCACGCACCAAGGGAAGAACAGACTGACCCCACTCTGTCAAAGTAACACACTCAGGGAAGAGCAGACTCTTCCCAATCTGTCAAAGTAACACACTCAGGGAAGAGCAGACTGACCTCACTCTGTCAATGTAACACACCCAGGGAAGAGCAGACTGTCCCCACTCTGTCAATGTAACACACCCAGGGAAGAGCAGACTGAACCCACTCTGTCAATGTAACACACCCAGGGAAGAGCAGACTGACCCCTCTCCCTCCGTGTAACTCACCCAGGGAAGAGAAGACTGACCCCACTCTTTCAATGTAACACAACCAGGGACGGGCAGACTGACCCCACTCTGTCAATGTAACATACTCAGGGAATAGCAGTCTGACCCCACTCTGTCAATGAATCACACCCAGGGGAGAGCAGACTGACCCCATCCTGTCAATGTATCTCACCCAGGGAAGAGCAGACTGAACTCACTCTGTCAATGTAACACACCGCGGGAAGAGCAGACTGACCCCACTCTGTCAATGTAACACACCCAAGGAAGAGCAGTCTGACCCCACTCTGTCATTGTAACACAGCCAGGGAAGAGCAGACTGACCCCTCCCTGTCAATGTAACTCACCCAAGGAACAGAAGATTGACCTCACTCGGTCAATGTAACATACCCAGGGAAGAGCAGACTAAGCCCACTCTGTCAATGTAACACATCCAGGGAAGAACAGACTGATCCCACCCTGTCAATGTAACGCACCCAGGGAAGAGCAGACAGACCCCACTCTGTCAATGTAACACAACCATGGAAGGGCAGACTGACCCCACTCTGTCAATGTAACACAACCAGGCAAGAGCAGACTGACCCCACTCTGTCAATGTAACACACCCAGGGAAGAGCAGACTGACACCACTCGGTCAATGTCATGCACCCAGGGAAGAGCAGACTTACCGCACTCTGTCAATGTAACACACCCAGGGAAGAGAAGATTGATCGCACTGTGTCAATGTAACACACCCAGGGAAGAGCAGACTGACCCCACACTTTCAATTTAACACATCCAGAGAAGAGCAGACTGACCGCACTCGGTCAATGTAACCCACCCAGGGAAGAGCAGACTGACCCCTCTCTGTCAATGTAACACACCCAGGGAAGAGCAGATTTACCCCACTCTGTCAATGTAACAGACCCAGGGAAGAGCAGACTGACCCCACTCTGTCAATGTAACACACCCAGGGAAGAGCAGACTGACCCCATTCTGTCAATGTAACACATCCAGCGAAGAACAGACTGACCCCACTCTGTCAATGTAAGCCACCCAGGGGAGAGCAGACTTACCCAACTCTGTCAATGTAACACACCCAGGGAAGAGCAGATTGACCCCACTCTGTCAATGTAACACACCCAGGGAAGAGCAGACTGACCCCACTCTGTCAATGTAACACACCCAGGGAAGAGCAGACAGACCCCGTTCTGTCAATGTAACCCACCCAGGGAAGAACAGACTGACCCCGTTCTGTCAATGTAACACACCCAGGGAAGAGCAGACTGACCCCACTCTGTCAGTGTAACACACCCAGGGAAGAGCAGACTGACCCCACTCTGTCAAAGTAACACACCCAGAGAAGAGCAGACTGACCCCACTCTGTCAATGTAACACACCCAGAGAAGAGCGGACTGACCCCACTCTGTCAATTTAACCCACCCAGTGAAGAGCAGACTGACCCCTCTCCCTCCATGTAACTCACCCATGGAAGAGCAGACTGACCGCACTCTGTCAATGTCACACATCCAGGGAAGAGCAGACTGACCCCAATCTGTCAATGTGACACTCTCAGTGAAGAGCAGACTGACCGCACTCTGTCAATGTGACACTCTCTGGGAAGAGCAGACTGACCGCACTCTGTCAATGTGAGACTCTCAGGGAAGAGCAGACTGACCCCACTCTGTCAAAGTAACACACCCAGGGGAGAGCAGACTGACCCCATCCTGTCAATGTAACTCACCCAGGCAAGAGCAGACTGACCCCACTCTGTCAATGTAACACACCCAGGGAAGAGCAGACTGACACCACTCGGTCAATGTCATGCACCCAGGGAAGAGCAGACTGACCGCACTCTGTCAATGTAACACACCCAGGGAAGAGAAGATTGATCGCACTGTGTCAATGTAACACACCCAGGGAAGAGCAGACTGACCCCACACTTTCAATTTAACACATCCAGAGAAGAGCAGACTGACCGCACTCGGTCAATGTAACCCACCCAGGGAAGAGCAGACTGACCCCTCTCTGTCAATGTAACACACCCAGGGAAGAGCAGATTTACCCCACTCTGTCAATGGAACAGACCCAGGGAAGAGCAGACTGACCCCATTCTGTCAATGTAACACATCCAGGGAAGAACAGACTGACCCCACTCTGTCAATGTAAGCCACCCAGGGGAGAGCAGACTTACCCCACTCTGTCAGTGTAACACACCCAGGGAAGAGCAGACTGACCCCACTCTGTCAAAGTAACACACCCAGAGAAGAGCAGACTGACCCCACTCTGTCAATGTAACACACCCAGAGAAGAGCGGACTGACCCCACTCTGTCAATTTAACCCACCCAGTGAAGAGCAGACTGACCCCTCTCCCTCCATGTAACTCACCCATGGAAGAGCAGACTGACCG
The DNA here is from genome assembly GCF_047496795.1 of Chiloscyllium punctatum. Lineage (NCBI taxonomy): Eukaryota > Metazoa > Chordata > Chondrichthyes > Orectolobiformes > Hemiscylliidae > Chiloscyllium > Chiloscyllium punctatum. The sequence continues at coordinate 12,003,202 of NC_092788.1, forward strand.
CACTCTGTCAATGTCACACACCCAGGGAAGAGCAGACTGACCCCAATCTGTCAATGTGACACTCTCAGTGAAGAGCAGACTGACCGCACTCTGTCAATGTGACACTCTCAGGGAAGAGCAGACTGACCGCACTCTGTCAATGTGAGACTCTCAGGGAAGACCAGACTGACCCCTCTCCCTCCGTGTAACTCACCCAGGGAATAGCAGACTGACCCCACTCTTTCAATGTAACACACCCAGGGAAGAGCAGACTGACCGCACTCTGTCAATGCAACACACCCAGGGGAGAGCAGACTGACCACTCTCTCTCCATGTAACTCACCCAGGGAAGATAGACAGACCCCACCCTGTCAATGTAACACACCCAGGGAAAAGCAGACTGACCCCACTCTGTCAATGTAACACACCCAGGGAAGAGCAGACTGACCCCACTCTGTCAATATCACAGACCCTGGGAAGAGCAGACTGACCCCCCTTTGTCAATGTAACACACCGAGGGAAGAGCAGACTGACCCTACACTGTCAATGCAACACACCCAGTGAAGAGCAGACTTACCCCACTCTGACAATGTAACCCACCCAGGGAAGAGCAGACTGACCCCACTCTGACAATGTAACACACCCAGGGAAGAGCAGACTGACCCCACTCTGTCAGTGTAACACACCCAGGGAAGAGCAGACTGACCCAACTCTGTCAATGTAACACACCCAGGGAAGAGCGGACTGACCCCACTCTGTCAATGTAACCCACCCAGTGAAGAGCAGACTGACCCCTCTCCCTCCATGTAACTCACACAGGGAAGAGCAGACTGACCCCATTCTGTCAATGTAACCCACCCAGGGAGGAGCAGACTGACCGCACTCAGTCAATGTAACCCACCCAGGGAAGTGCAGACTGACCCCACTCTGTCATTATCACAGACCCAGGGAAGAGCAGACTCACCCAACTCTGTCAATGTAACACACCCAGGGGAGACCAGAGTGACCCCTCTATCTCAATGTAACTCACCGAGCGAAGAACAGACTGACCCCACTCTGTCAAAGTAACACACTCAGGGAAGAGCAGACTCTTCCCACTCTGTCAAAGCAACACACTCAGGGAAGAGCAGACTGACCTCACTCTGTCAATGTAACACACCCAGGAAAGAGCAGACTGTCCCCACTCTGTCAATGTAACACACCCAGGGAAGAGCAGACTGACCCCACTCTGTCAATGTAACACACCCAGGGAAGAGCAGACTGACCCCTCTCCCTCCGTGTAACTCACCCAGGGAAGAGTAGTGTGACCCCACTCTTTCAATGTAACACACCCAGGGAAGGGCAGACTGACCCCACTCCATCAATGTAACACACCGGGGGAAGAGCAGACTGACCCCACCCTGTCAATATAACGCACCCAGGGAAGAGCAGACAGACCCCACTCTGTCAATGTAACACACCCAGGGAAGAGCAGACTGACCCCACTCTGTGAATGTAACACAACCAGGGAAGGGCAGACTGACCCCACTCTGTCAATGTAACATATTCAGGGAATAGCAGCCTGACCCCACTCTGTCAATGTATCACACCCAGGGGAGAGCAGACTGACCCCACCCTGTCAATGTAACTCACCCAGGGAAGAGCAGACTGACCTCACTCTGTCAATGTAACACACCGCGGGAAGAGCAGACTGACCCCACTCTGTCAATGTAACACACCCAAGGAAGAGAAGTCTGACCCCACCCTGTCAATATAACGCACCCAGGGAAGAGCAGACTGACCTCACTCTGTCAATGTAACACACCCAGGGAAGAGCATACTGTCCCCACTCTGTCAATGTAACACACCCAGGGAAGAGCAGACTGACCCCACTCTGTCAATGTAACACACCCAGGGAAGACCAGACTGACCCCTCTCCCTCCGTGTAACTCACCCAGGGAATAGCAGACTGACCCCACTCTTTCAATGTAACACACCCAGGGAAGAGCAGACTGACCCCACTCTGTCAATGCAACACACCCAGGGGAGAGCAGACTGACCACTCTCTCTCCATGTAACTCACCCAGGGAAGATAGACTGACCCCAATCTGTCAATGTAACACACCCAGGGAAGAGAAGACTGTCCCCACTCTGTCAATGTAACACACCCAGGGAAGAGCAGACTGACCCCACTCTGTCAATGCAACACACCCAGGGAAGAGCCGACTGACCCCACTCTGTCAATGTAACACACCCAGGGAAGAGCAGATTGACCCCACTCTGTCAATGTAACACACCCAGGGAAGAGCAGACTGACCCCACTCTGACAGTGTAACACACCCAGGGAAGAGCAGACTGACCCCACTCTGTCAAAGTAACACACCCAGAGAAGCGCAGACTGACCCCACTCTGTCAATGTAACACACCCAGAGAAGAGCGGACTGACCCCACTCTGTCAATGTAACCCACCCAGTGAAGAGCAGACTGACCCCTCTACCTCCATGTAACTCACCCAGGGAAGAGCAGACTGACTGCACTCTGTCAATGTCACACACCCAGGGAAGAGCAGACTGACCCCCATCTGTCAATGTGACACTCTCAGTGAAGAGCAGACTGACCCAACTCTGTCAATGTGACACTCTCAGGGAAGAGCAGACTGACTGCACTCTGTCAATGTGAGACTCTCAGGGAAGAGCAGGCTGACCCCACTCTGTCAAAGTAACACACCCAGGGAAGAACAGACTGACCCCACTCTGTCAATGTAACCCATCCAGGGAAGATCAGACTGACCCCACTCTGTCAATGCAACATACCCAGGGAAGAGCAGACAGACCCCACTCTGTATATGTAACACACCCAGGGAAGAGCAGACTGACCCCACCCTGTCAATGTAACACACCCAGGGAAGAGCAGACACACCCCACTCTGTCAATGTAACATACTCAGGGAATAGCGGTAGGACCCCACTCTGTCATGTATCACACCCAGGGGAGAGCAGACTGAACCAACCCTGTCAATGTAACTCACCCAGGGAAGAGCAGACTGACCTCACTCTGTCAATGTTACACACCGCGGGAAGAGCAGACTGACCCCACTCTGTCAATGTAACACACCCAAGGAAGAGCAGACTGACCCCACTCTGTCATTGTAACACAGCCAGGGAAGAGCTGACTGACCCCTCTCTGTCAATGTAACACACTCAGGGAAGAGCAGACTGACCTCACTCTGTCAATGTAACACACCCAGGGAAGAGCAGACTGTCCCCACTCTGTCAATGTAACACACCCAGGGAAGAGCAGACTGACCCCACTCTGTCAATGTAACACACCCAGGGAAGACCAGACTGACCCCACTCTGTCAATGTAACACACCCAGGGAATAGCAGACTGACCCCACTCTTTCAATGTAACACACCCAGGGAAGAGCAGACTGACCCCACCCTGTCAATGCAACACACCCAGGGGAGAGCAGACTGACCACTCTCTCTCCATGTAACTCACCCAGGGAAGATAGACTGACCCCACCCTGTCAATGTAACACACCCAGGGAAAAGCAGACTGACCCCACTCTCTCAATGTAACACACCCAGGGAAGAGCAGACTGACCCCACTCTGTCAATGTAACACACCCAAGGAAGAGCAGACTGACCCCACCCTGTCAATGTAACTCACCCAGGGATGAGCAGACTGACCTCACTCTGTCAATGTAACACACCGCGGGAAGAGCAGACTGACCTCACTCTGTCAATGTAACACACCGCGGGAAGAGCAGACTGACCCCACCCTGTCAATGTAACTCACCCAGGGATGAGCAGACTGACCTCACTCTGTCAATGTAACACACCGCGGGAAGAGCAGACTGACCCCACTCTGTCAATGTAACACACCCAAGGAAGAGCAGTCTGACCCCACTCTGTCATTGTAACACAGCCAGGGAAGAGCAGACTGACCCCTCTCTGTCAATGTAACTCACCCAGGGAACAGAAGATTGACCTCACTCGGTCAATGTAACATACCCAGGGAAGAGCAGACTAACCCCACTCTGTCAATGTAACACACCCAGGGAAGAGCAGACTGACCCCACTCTGTCAATGTAACACACCCAGGGAAGAGCAGACTGACACCACTCTGTCAATGTCACGCACCCAGGGAAGAGCAGACTGACCCCACACTTTCAATGTAACACATCCCGAGAAGAGCAGACTGACCGCACTCGGTCAATGTAACCCACTCATGGAAGAGCAGACTGACCCCTCTCTGTCGAAGTAACACACCCAGGGAAGAGCTGATTTACCCCACTCTGTCAATGTAACAGACCCAGGGAAGAGCAGACTGACCCCACTCTGTCAATGTAACACACCCAGGGAAGAGCAGACTGACCCCATTCTGTCAATGTAACACACCCAGGGAAGAACAGACTGACCCCACTCTGTCAATGTAAGACACCCAGGGGAGAGCAGACTTACCCCACACTGTCAATGTAACACACCCAGGGAAGACCAGACTGACCCCACTCTGTCAATGTAACACACCCAGGGAATAGCAGACTGACCCCACTCGTTCAATGTAACACACCCAGGGAAGAGCAGACTGACCCCACCCTGTCAATGCAACACACCCAGGGAAGAGCAGACTGACCCCATTCTGTCAATGTAACACACCCAGGGAAGACCTGACTGACCCCACTCTGTCAATGTAACACACCCAGGGAAGACCAGACTGACCCCACTCTGTCAATGTAACACACCCAGGGAAGAGCAGACTGACCCCACACTGTCAATGTAACACACCCAAGGAAGAGCAGTCTGACCCCACTCTGTCAGTGTAACACACCGAGGGAAGAGCAGACTGACCCCACTCTGTCAAAGAAACACACCCAGAGAAGAGAGGACTGACCCCACTCTGTCAATGTAACACACCCAGGGAAGAGCGGACTGACCCCACTCTGTCAATGTAACCCACCCAGTGAAGAGCAGACTGACCCCTCTCCCTCCATGTAACTCACCCAGGGAAAAGCAGACTGACCCCATTCTGTCAATGTAACCCACCCAGGGAAGAGCAGACTGACCCCACTCAGTCAATGTCACGCACCCAGGGAAGAGCAGACTGACCCCACTCTGTCATTATCACAGACCCATGGAAGAGCAGACTGACCCCACTCTGTCAGTGTAACACACCCAGGGAAGAGCAGACTGACCCCACTCTGTCAATGTAACCCACCCAGTGAAGAGCAGACTGACCCATCTCCCTCCATGTAACTCACCCTGGGAAAAGCAGACTGACCCCATTCTGTCAATGTAACCCACCCATGGAAGAGCAGACTGACCCCACTCAGTCAATGTCACGCACCCAGGGAAGAGCAGACTGACCCCACTCTGTCATTATCACAGACCCAGGGAAGAGCAGACTCACACATCTCTGTCAATGTAACACACCCAGGGGAGACCAGAGTGACCCCTCTATCTCAATGTAACTCACCTAGGGAAGAACAGACTGACCCCACTCTGTCAAAGTAACACACTCAGGGAAGAGCAGACTCTTCCCACTCTGTCAAAGTAACACACTCAGGGAAGAGCAGACTGACCTCACTCTGTCAATGTAACACACCCAGGGAAGATCAGACTGTCCCCACTCTGTCAATGTAACACACCCAGGGAAGAGCAGACTGACCCCACTCTGTCAATGTAACACACCCAGGGAAGAGCAGACTGACCCCTCTCCCTCCGTGTAACTCACCCAGGGAAGAGCAGACTGACCCCACTCTTTCAATGTAACACACCCAGGGAAGAGCAGACTGACCCCACTCCATCAATGTAACACACCCGGGGAAGAGCATACTGACCCCACCCTGTCAATATAACGCACCCAGGGAAGAGCAGACAGACCCCACTCTGTCAATGTAACACATCCAGGGAAGAGCAGACTGACCCCACTCTGTCAATGTAACATACTCAGGGAATAGCAGTCTGACCCCACTCTGTCAATGTATCACACCCAGGGGAGAGCAGACTGACCCCACCCTGTCAATGTAACTCACCCAGGGAAGAGCAGACTGACCTCACTCTGTCAATGTAACACACCGCGGGAAGAACAGACTGACCCCACTCTGTCAATGTAACACACCCAAGGAAGAGCAGTTGACCCCACTCTGTCATTGTAACACAGCCAGGGAAGAGCAGACTGACCCCTCTCTGTCAATGTAACTCACCCAGGGAACAGAAGATTGACCTCACTCGGTCAATGTAACATACCCAGGGAAGAGCAGACTAACCCCACTCTGTCAATGTAACACACCCAGGGAACAGCAGACTGACCCCACTCTGTCAATGTAACACACCCAGGGAAGAGCAGACTGACCCCACTCTGTCAATGTCACGCACCCAGGGAAGAGCAGACTGACCCCACACTTTCAATGTAACACATCCAGAGAAGAGCAGACTGACCGCACTCGGTCAATGTAAACCACCCAGGGAAGAGCAGACAGACCCCTCTCTGTCAATGTAACACATCCAGGGAAGAGCAGATTTACCCCACTCTGTCAATGTAACAGACCCAGGGAAGAGCAGACTGACCCCACTCTGTCAATGTAACACACCCAGGGAAGAGCAGACTGACCCCATTTTGTCAATGTAACACACCCAGGGAAGAACAGACTGACCCCACTCTGTCAATGTCAGAAACCCAGGGGAGAGCAGACTTACCCCACTCTGTCAATGTAACACACCCAGGGAAGAGCAGATTGACCCCAATCTGTCAATGTAACACACCCAGTGAAGAGAAGACTGACCACACTCCGTCAATGTAACACACCCAGGGAAGAGCAGACAGACCCTGTTCTGTCAATGTAACACACCCAGGGAAGAACAGACTGACCCCACTCTGTCAATGTAACACACCCAGGGAAGAGCAGACTGACCCCACTCTGTCAGTGTAACACACCCAGGGAAGAGCAGACTGACCCCACACTGTCAAAGTAACACACCCAGAGAAGAGCGGACTGACCCCACTCTGTCAATGTAACCCACCCAGTGAAGAGCAGACTGACCCCTCTCCCTCCATGTAACTCACCCAGGGAAGAGCAGACTGACCGCACTCTGTCAATTTAACACACCCAGGGAAGAGCAGACTGACCCCAATCTGTCAATGTGACACTCTCAGTGAAGAGCAGACTGACCCCACTCTGTCAATGTGACACTCTCAGGGAAGAGCAGACTGACCGCACTCTGTCAATGTGAGACTCTCAGGGAAGAGCAGACTGACCCCACTCTGTCAAAGTAACACACCCAGGGAAGAACAGACTGACCCCACTCTGTCAATGTAACCCACCCAGGGAAGAGCAGACTGACCCCACTCTGTCAATGTATCACACCCAGGGGAGAGCAGACTGAACCAACCCTGTCAATGTAACTCACCCAGGGAAGAGCAGACTGACCTCACTCTGTCAATGTAACACACCGCGGGAAGAGCAGACTGACCCCACTCTGTCAATGTAACAAACCCAAGGAAGAGCAGTCTGACCCCACTCTGTCATTGTAACACAGCCAGGGAAGAGCAGATGGACCCCTCTCTGTCAATGTAACTCACCCAGGGAACAGAAGATTGACCTCACTCGGTCAATGTAACATACCCAGGGAAGAGCAGACTAACCCCATTCTTTCAATGTAACACACCCAGGGAAGAGCAGACTGACCCCACTCTGTCAATGTCACGCACCCAGGGAAGAGCAGACTGACCCCACACTTTCAATGTAACACATCCCGAGAAGAGCAGACTGACCGCACTCGGTCAATGTAACCCACTCATGGAAGAGCAGACTGACCCCTCTCTGTCGAAGTAACACACCCAGGGAAGAGCTGATTTACCCCACTCTGTCAATGTAACAGACCCAGGGAAGAGCAGACTGACCCCACTCTGTCAATGTAACACACCCAGGGAAGAGCAGACTGACCCCATTCTGTCAATGTAACACACCCAGGGAAGAACAGACTGACCCCACTCTGTCAATGTAAGACACCCAGGGGAGAGCAGACTTACCCCACACTGTCAATGTAACACACCCAGGGAAGACCAGACTGACCCCACTCTGTCAATGTAACACACCCAGGGAATAGCAGACTGACCCCACTCGTTCAATGTAACACACCCAGGGAAGAGCAGACTGACCCCACCCTGTCAATGCAACACACCCAGGGAAGAGCAGACTGACCCCATTCTGTCAATGTAACACACCCAGGGAAGACCTGACTGACCCCACTCTGTCAATGTAACACACCCAGGGAAGACCAGACTGACCCCACTCTGTCAATGTAACACACCCAGGGAAGAGCAGACTGACCCCACTCTGTCAATGTAACACACCCAAGGAAGAGCAGTCTGACCCCACTCTGTCAGTGTAACACACCGAGGGAAGAGCAGACTGACCCCACTCTGTCAAAGAAACACACCCAGAGAAGAGAGGACTGACCCCACTCTGTCAATGTAACACACCCAGGGAAGAGCGGACTAACCCCACTCTGTCAATGTAACCCACCCAGTGAAGAGCAGACTGACCCCTCTCCCTCCATGTAACTCACCCAGGGAAAAGCAGACTGACCCCATTCTGTCAATGTAACCCACCCAGGGAAGAGCAGACTGACCCCACTCAGTCAATGTCACGCACCCAGGGAAGAGCAGACTGACCCCACTCTGTCATTATCACAGACCCATGGAAGAGCAGACTGACCCCACTCTGTCAGTGTAACACACCCAGGGAAGAGCAGACTGACCCCACTCTGTCAATGTAACCCACCCAGTGAAGAGCAGACTGACCCATCTCCCTCCATGTAACTCACCCTGGGAAAAGCAGACTGACCCCATTCTGTCAATGTAACCCACCCATGGAAGAGCAGACTGACCCCACTCAGTCAATGTCACGCACCCAGGGAAGAGCAGACTGACCCCACTCTGTCATTATCACAGACCCAGGGAAGAGCAGACTCACACATCTCTGTCAATGTAACACACCCAGGGGAGACCAGAGTGACCCCTCTATCTCAATGTAACTCACCTAGGGAAGAACAGACTGACCCCACTCTGTCAAAGTAACACACTCAGGGAAGAGCAGACTCTTCCCACTCTGTCAAAGTAACACACTCAGGGAAGAGCAGACTGACCTCACTCTGTCAATGTAACACACCCAGGGAAGATCAGACTGTCCCCACTCTGTCAATGTAACACACCCAGGGAAGAGCAGACTGACCCCACTCTGTCAATGTAACACACCCAGGGAAGAGCAGACTGACCCCTCTCCCTCCGTGTAACTCACCCAGGGAAGAGCAGACTGACCCCACTCTTTCAATGTAACACACCCAGGGAAGAGCAGACTGACCCCACTCCATCAATGTAACACACCCGGGGAAGAGCATACTGACCCCACCCTGTCAATATAACGCACCCAGGGAAGAGCAGACAGACCCCACTCTGTCAATGTAACACATCCAGGGAAGAGCAGACTGACCCCACTCTGTCAATGTAACATACTCAGGGAATAGCAGTCTGACCCCACTCTGTCAATGTATCACACCCAGGGGAGAGCAGACTGACCCCACCCTGTCAATGTAACTCACCCAGGGAAGAGCAGACTGACCTCACTCTGTCAATGTAACACACCGCGGGAAGAACAGACTGACCCCACTCTGTCAATGTAACACACCCAAGGAAGAGCAGTTGACCCCACTCTGTCATTGTAACACAGCCAGGGAAGAGCAGACTGACCCCTCTCTGTCAATGTAACACACCCAGGGAACAGAAGATTGACCTCACTCGGTCAATGTAACATACCCAGGGAAGAGCAGACTAACCCCACTCTGTCAATGTAACACACCCAGGGAACAGCAGACTGACCCCACTCTGTCAATGTAACACACCCAGGGAAGAGCAGACTGACCCCACTCTGTCAATGTCACGCACCCAGGGAAGAGCAGACTGACCCCACACTTTCAATGTAACACATCCAGAGAAGAGCAGACTGACCGCACTCGGTCAATGTAAACCACCCAGGGAAGAGCAGACAGACCCCTCTCTGTCAATGTAACACATCCAGGGAAGAGCAGATTTACCCCACTCTGTCAATGTAACAGACCCAGGGAAGAGCAGACTGACCCCACTCTGTCAATGTAACACACCCAGGGAAGAGCAGACTGACCCCATTTTGTCAATGTAACACACCCAGGGAAGAACAGACTGACCCCACTCTGTCAATGTCAGAAACCCAGGGGAGAGCAGACTTACCCCACTCTGTCAATGTAACACACCCAGGGAAGAGCAGATTGACCCCAATCTGTCAATGTAACACACCCAGTGAAGAGAAGACTGACCCCACTCCGTCAATGTAACACACCCAGGGAAGAGCAGACAGACCCTGTTCTGTCAATGTAACACACCCAGGAAAGAACAGACTGACCCCACTCTGTCAATGTAACACACCCAGGGAAGAGCAGACTGACCCCACTCTGTCAGTGTAACACACCCAGGGAAGAGCAGACTGACCCCACACTGTCAAAGTAACACACCCAGAGAAGAGCGGACTGACCCCACTCTGTCAATGTAACCCACCCAGTGAAGAGCAGACTGACCCCTCTCCCTCCATGTAACTCACCCAGGGAAGAGCAGACTGACCGCACTCTGTCAATTTAACACACCCAGGGAAGAGCAGACTGACCCCAATCTGTCAATGTGACACTCTCAGTGAAGAGCAGACTGACCCCACTCTGTCAATGTGACACTCTCAGGGAAGAGCAGACTGACCGCACTCTGTCAATGTGAGACTCTCAGGGAAGAGCAGACTGACCCCACTCTGTCAAAGTAACACACCCAGGGAAGAACAGACTGACCCCACTCTGTCAATGTAACCCACCCAGGGAAGAGCAGACTGACCCCACTCTGTCAATGTATCACACCCAGGGGAGAGCAGACTGAACCAACCCTGTCAATGTAACTCACCCAGGGAAGAGCAGACTGACCTCACTCTGTCAATGTAACACACCGCGGGAAGAGCAGACTGACCCCACTCTGTCAATGTAACAAACCCAAGGAAGAGCAGTCTGACCCCACTCTGTCATTGTAACACAGCCAGGGAAGAGCAGATGGACCCCTCTCTGTCAATGTAACTCACCCAGGGAACAGAAGATTGACCTCACTCGGTCAATGTAACATACCCAGGGAAGAGCAGACTAACCCCATTCTTTCAATGTAACACACCCAGGGAAGAGCAGACTGACCCCACTCTGTCAATGTCACGCACCCAGGGAAGAGCAGACTGACCTCACTCTGTCAATGTAACACACCCAGGGAAGAGCAGACTGTCCCCACTCTGTCAATGTAACACACCCAGGGAAGAGCAGACTGACCCCACTCTGTCAATGTAACACACCCAGGGAAGAGCAGACTGACCCCTCTCCCTCCGTGTAACTCACCCAGGGAAGAGCAGACTGACCACACTCTTTCAATGTAACACACCCAGGGAAGAGCAGACTGACCCCACTCCATCAATGTAACACACCCGGGGAAGAGCAGACTGACCACACCCTGTCAATGTAATGCACCCAGGGAAGAGCAGACAGACCCCACTCTGTCAATGTAACACACCCAGGGAAGAGCAGACTGACCCCACTCTGCCAATGTAACACAACCAGGGAAGGGCAGACTGAACCCACTCTGTCAATGTAACATACTCAGGGAATAGCATTCTGACCCCACTCTGTCAATGTATCACACCCAGGGGAGAGCAGACTGTCCCCACCCTGTCAATGTAACTCACCCAGGGATGAGCAGACTGACCTCACTCTGTCAATGGAACACACCGCGGGAAGAGCAGACTGACCCCACTCTGTCAATGTAACACACCCAAGGAAGAGCAGACTGACCCCTCTCTGTCAATGTAACTCACCCAAGGAACAGAAGATTGACCTCACTCGGTCAATGTAACATACCCAGGGAAGAGCAGACTAACCCCACTCTGTCAATGTAACACACCCAGGGAAGAGCAGACTGACCCCACTCTGTCAATGTAACACACCCAGGGAAGAGCAGACTGACACCACTCTGTCAATGTCACGCACCCAGGGAAGATCAGACTGACCGCACTCTGTCAATGTAACACACCCAGGGAAGCGAAGATTGATCACACTGTGTTAATGTAACACACCCAGGGAAGAGCAGACTGACCCCACACTTTCAATGTAACACAACCAGAGAAGAGCAGACTGACCCCTCTCTGTCGAAGTAACACACCCAGGGAAGAGCAGATTTACCCCACTCTGTCAATGTAACAGACCCAGGGAAGAGCAGACTGACCCCACTCTGTCAATGTAACACACCCAGGGAAGAGCAGACTGACCCCATTCTGTCAATGTAACACACCCAGGGAAGAACAGACTGACCCCACTCTGTCAATGTAAGACACCCAGGGGAGAGCAGACTTACCCCACACTGTCAATGTAACACACCCAGGGAAGAGCAGATTGACCCCACTATGTCAATGTAACACACCAAGGGAAGAGCAGACTGACCCCATACTGTCAATGTAACACACCCAGGGAAGTGCAGACAGACCCCGTTCTGTCAATGTCACTCACCCAGGGAAGAACAGACGGACCCCGTTCTGTCAATGTAACACACCCAGGGGAGACCAGAGTGACCCCTCTATCTCAATGTAACTCGCCTAGGGAAGAGCAGACTGACCCCACTCTGTCAAAGTAACACACTCAGGGAAGAGCAGACTGACCCCACTCTGTCAATGTAACACACCCAGGGAAGAGCAGACTGACCCCTCTCCCTCCGTGTAACTCACCCAGAGAAGAGCAGACTGACCCCACTCTTTCAAGATAACACACCCAGGGAAGAGCAGTCTGACCCCACTCTGTCAGTGTAACACAGCCAGGGAAGAACCGACTGACCCCTCTCTGTCAATGTAACTCACCCAGGTAACAGAAGATTGACCTCACTCGGTCAATGTAACATACCCAGGGAAGAGCAGACTAACCCCACTCTGTCAATGTAACACACCCAGGGAAGAGCAGACTGACCCCACTCTGTCAATGTAACACACCCAGGGAAGAGCAGATTTACCCCACTCTGTCAATGTAACAGACCCAGGGAAGAGCAGACTGACCCCACTCTGTCAATGTAACACACCCAGGGAAGAGCAGACTGACCCCATTCTGTCAATGTAACACACCCAGGGAAGAACAGACTGACCCCACTCTGTCAATGTCAGAAACCCAGGGGAGAGCAGACTTACCCCACTCTGTCAATGTAACACACCCAGGGAAGAGCAGATTGACCCCAATCTGTCAATGTAACACACCCAGGGAAGAGAAGACTGACCCCACTCCGTCAATGTAACACACCCAGGGAAGAGCAGACAGACCCTGTTCTGTCAATGTAACACACCCAGGGAAGAACAGACTGACCCCACTCTGTCAGTGTAACACACCCAGGGAAGAGCAGACTGACCCCACACTGTCAAAGTAACACACCCAGAGAAGAGCGGACTGACCCCACTCTGTCAATGTAACCCACCCAGTGAAGAGCAGACTGACCCCTCTCCCTCCATGTAACTCACCCAGGGAAGAGCAGACTGACCGCACTCTGTCAATTTAACACACCCAGGGAAGAGCAGACTGACCCCAATCTGTCAATGTGACACTCTCAGTGAAGAGCAGACTGACCCCACTCTGTCAATGTGACACTCTCAGGGAAGAGCAGACTGACCGCACTCTGTCAATGTGAGACTCTCAGGGAAGAGCAGACTGACCCCACTCTGTCAAAGTAACACACCCAGGGAAGATCAGACTGACCCCACTCTGTCAATGTAACCCACCCAGGGAAGAGCAGACTGACCCCACTCTGTCAATGTATCACACCCAGGGGAGAGCAGACTGAACCAACCCTGTCAATGTAACTCACCCAGGGAAGAGCAGACTGACCTCACTCTGTCAATGTAACACACCGCGGGAAGAGCAGACTGACCCCACTCTGTCAATGTAACAAACCCAAGGAAGAGCAGTCTGACCCCACTCTGTCATTGTAACACAGCCAGGGAAGAGCAGATGGACCCCTCTCTGTCAATGTAACTCACCCAGGGAACAGAAGATTGACCTCACTCGGTCAATGTAACATACCCAGGGAAGAGCAGACTAACCCCATTCTTTCAATGTAACACACCCAGGGAAGAGCAGACTGACCCCACTCTGTCAATGTCACGCACCCAGGGAAGAGCAGACTGACCTCACTCTGTCAATGTAACACACCCAGGGAAGAGCAGACTGTCCCCACTCTGTCAATGTAACACACCCAGGGAAGAGCAGACTGACCCCACTCTGTCAATGTAACACACCCAGGGAAGAGCAGACTGACCCCTCTCCCTCCGTGTAACTCACCCAGGGAAGAGCAGACTGACCACACTCTTTCAATGTAACACACCCAGGGAAGAGCAGACTGACCCCACTCCATCAATGTAACACACCCGGGGAAGAGCAGACTGACCACACCCTGTCAATGTAATGCACCCAGGGAAGAGCAGACAGACCCCACTCTGTCAATGTAACACACCCAGGGAAGAGCAGACTGACCCCACTCTGCCAATGTAACACAACCAGGGAAGGGCAGACTGAACCCACTCTGTCAATGTAACATACTCAGGGAATAGCATTCTGACCCCACTCTGTCAATGTATCACACCCAGGGGAGAGCAGACTGTCCCCACCCTGTCAATGTAACTCACCCAGGGATGAGCAGACTGACCTCACTCTGTCAATGGAACACACCGCGGGAAGAGCAGACTGACCCCACTCTGTCAATGTAACACACCCAAGGAAGAGCAGACTGACCCCTCTCTGTCAATGTAACTCACCCAGGGAACAGAAGATTGACCTCACTCGGTCAATGTAACATACCCAGGGAAGAGCAGACTAACCCCACTCTGTCAATGTAACACACCCAGGGAAGAGCAGACTGACCCCACTCTGTCAATGTAACACACCCAGGGAAGAGCAGACTGACACCACTCTGTCAATGTCACGCACCCAGGGAAGATCAGACTGACCGCACTCTGTCAATGTAACACACCCAGGGAAGCGAAGATTGATCACACTGTGTTAATGTAACACACCCAGGGAAGAGCAGACTGACCCCACACTTTCAATGTAACACAACCAGAGAAGAGCAGACTGACCCCTCTCTGTCGAAGTAACACACCCAGGGAAGAGCAGATTTACCCCACTCTGTCAATGTAACAGTCCCAGGGAAGAGCAGACTGACCCCACTCTGTCAATGTAACACACCCAGGGAAGAGCAGACTGACCCCATTCTGTCAATGTAACACACCCAGGGAAGAACAGACTGACCCCACTCTGTCAATGTAAGACACCCAGGGGAGAGCAGACTTACCCCACACTGTCAATGTAACACACCCAGGGAAGAGCAGATTGACCCCACTCTGTCAATGTAACACACCAAGGGAAGAGCAGACTTACCCCACACTGTCAATGTAACACACCCAGGGAAGAGCAGATTGACCCCACACTGTCAATGTCACTCACCCAGGGAAGAACAGACGGACCCCGTTCTGTCAATGTAACACACCCAGGGGAGACCAGAGTGACCCCTCTATCTCAATGTAACTCGCCTAGGGAAGAGCAGACTGACCCCACTCTGTCAAAGTAACACACTCAGGGAAGAGCAGACTGACCCCACTCTGTCAATGTAACACACCCAGGGAAGAGCAGACTGACCCCTCTCCCTCCGTGTAACTCACCCAGAGAAGAGCAGACTGACCCCACTCTTTCAAGATAACACACCCAGGGAAGAGCAGTCTGACCCCACTCTGTCAGTGTAACACAGCCAGGGAAGAACCGACTGACCTCTCTCTGTCAATGTAACTCATCCAGGGAACAGAAGATTGACCTCACTCGGTCAATGTAACATACCCAGGGAAGAGCAGACTAACCCCACTCTGTCAATGTAACACACCCAGGGAAGAGCAGACTGACCCCACTCTGTCAATGTAACACACCCAGGGAAGAGCAGACTGTCCCCACTCTGTCAATGTCACGCACCCAGGGAAGACCAGACTGACCGCACTCTGTCAATGTAACACTCCCAGGGAAGAGCAGATTGATCCCACTGTGTCAATGTAACACACCCAAGGAAGAGCAGACTGACCCCACCCTGTCAATGTAACACATCCAGGGAAGAGCAGACTGACCGCCCTCGGTCAATGTAACACACCCAGGGAAGAGCAGATTTAACCCACTCTGTCAATGTAACAGACCCAGGGAAGAGCAGACTGAACCCACTCTGTCAATGTAACACACCCAGGGAAGAGCAGACTGACCCCATTCTGTCAATGTAACACACCCAGGGAAGAACAGACTGACCCCACTCTGTCAATGTTAGACACCCAGGGGAGAGCAGACTTACCCAACTCTGTCAATGTAACACACCCAGGGAAGAGCAGATTGACCCCACTCTGTCAATCTAACACACGCAGGGAAAAGCAGACTGACCCCACTCTGTCAATGTAACACACCCAGGGAAGAGCAGTCTGACCCCACTCTGTCAATGTAACACACCCAGAGAAGAGCGGACTGACCCCACTCTGTCAATGTAACCCAACCAGTGAAGAGCAGACTGACTCCCCTCCCTCCATGTAACTCACCCAGGGAAGAGCAGACTGACCGCCCTCGGTCAATGTAACACACCCAGGGAAGAGCAGATTTAACCCACTCTGTCAATGTAACAGACCCAGGGAAGAGCAGACTGACCACACTCTGTCAATGTAACACACCCAGGGAAGAGCAGACTGACCCCATTCTGTCAATGTAACACACCCAGAGAAGAGCGGACTGACCCCACTCTGTCAATGTAACACACCCAGGGAATAGCAGACTGACCCCACTCTGTCAATGTAACCCACCCAGTGAAGAGCAGACTGACCCCTCTCCCTCCATGTAACTCACCCAGGGAAGAGCAGACTGACCGAACTCTGTCAATGTAACACACCCAGGGAAGAGCAGACTGACCCCACTCTGTCAATGTAACACACCCAGAGAAGAGCGGACTGACCCCACTCTGTCAATGTAACCCAACCAGTGAAGAGCAGACTGACTCCCCTCCCTCCATGTAACTCACCCAGGGAAGAGCAGACTGACCGCACTCTGTCAATGTAACACACCCAGGGAAGAGCAGACTGACCCCAATCTGTCAATGTGACACTCTCAGGGAAGAGCAGACTTACCGCACTCTGTCAATGTGAGATTCTCAGGGAAGAGCAGACTGACCCCACTCTGTCAATGCAACACACCCAGGGAAGAGAAGACTGACCCCACTCTGTCAATGTTACTCACCCAGGGAAGAGCAGACTGACCTCACTCTGTCAATGTCACACAGCCAGGGAATATCAGACTGACCCCACTCTGTCAATGTAACACACCCAAAAAAGAGCAGACTGATCCCACTCTGTCAATGTAACACACTCAAAAAAGAGCAGACTGACCGCACTCTGCCAATGTAACTCACCCATGTAAGAGCAGACTGACCCCACCCTGTCAATGTAACACACCCAGTGAAGGGCAGACTGACCCCACTCTGTCAATGTACCACACCCAGGGAAGAGCAGACTGACCCCACTGTGTCAATGTAACACACCCAGGGAAGAGCAGCCTGACCCCACTCTGTCAATGTCTCACACCCAGGGAAGAGCAGACTGACCCCACTCTGTCAATGTGACACTCTCAGGGAAGAGCAGACCGACCGCACTCTGTCAATGTAACATTCCGAGGGAACAGCAGACTGACCCCACTGTGTCAATGTAACACACCCAGGGAAGAGCAGACTGACCCCACTCTGTCAATGCAACACACCCAGGGAAGAGCAGACTGACCCCACTCTGTCAATGTAACACACGCAGGGAAGGGCAGACTGACCCCACTCTGTCAATGTCACACACCCAGGGAAGAGCAGACTGAGCCCACTCTGTCAATGTGACACTGTCAGGGAAAAGCAGACTGACCGCACACTGTCAATGTATCAAACCGAGGAAAGAGCAGACTGACCCCACTGTGTCAATGTAACACACACATGGAAGAGCAGACTGACACCACTCTATCAATGCAACACACCCAGGAAGGAGCAGACTGACCGCACTCTGTCAATGTAACACACCCAGGGAAGAGCAGACTGACCCCACTCTGTCAATGTGACAGTCTCAGTGAAGAGCAGACTGACCCCACTCTGTCAATGTAACGCACCCAAAAAAAAGCAGACTGACCCCACTCTGTCAATGTAACACACCCAGGGAAGAGCAGACTGACCCCTCTCTGTCAATGTAACCCACCCAGGGAAGAGCAGGCTGACCCCACTCTGTCAATGCAACATACCCAGGGACGATCAGACTGACCCCTCTCTTTCAATGCAACACACCCAGGGAAGAGCAGACTGACCCCAATCTGTCAATGACACACACCCAGGAAGATCAGACTGACCGCACTCTGTCAATGTAACACACTCAAAAAGGAGCAGACTGACCGCACTCTGCCAATGTAACACAGCCAGGGAAGAGCAGACTGACCCCACTCTGTCAATGCAACACACCCAGGGAAGAGCAGACTGACCCCACTCTGTCAATGCAACACACCCAGTGAAGAGCAGACTGACCTCACTCTGTCAATGTGACACTCTCAGGGAAGAGCAGACTGACCCCACTCTGTCAATGCAACACACCCAGGGAAGGGCAGACTAAACCCACTCTGTCAATGTAACACACCGGGGGAAAAGCAGACTGACCACTCTCTCTCCATGTAACTCACCCAGGGAAGATAGACTGACCCCACGCTGTCAATGTAACACACCCAGGGAAAAGCAGACTGACCCCACTCTGTCAATGTAACACACCCAGGGAAGAGCAGACTGACCCCACTCTGTCAATATCACAGACCCTGGGAAGAGCAGACTGACCCCCCTCTGTCAATGTAACACACCCAGGGAAGAGCAGACTGACCCTACACTGTCAATGCAACACACCCAGGGAAGAGCAGACTGACCCCACTCTGACAATGTAACCCACCCAGGGAAGAGGAGACTGACCCCACTCTGTCAATGTAACACACCCAGGGAAGAGCAGACTGACCCCACTCTGTCAGTGTAACACACCCAGGGAAGAGCGGACTGACCTCACTCTGTCAATGTAACCCACCCAGTGAAGAGCAGACTGACCCCTCTTCCTCCATGTAACTCACCCAGGGAATTGCAGACTGACCCCATTCTGTCATGTAACCCACCCAGGGAAAAGCAGACTGACCCCACTCAGTCAATGTAACCCACCCAGGGAAGAGCAGACTGACCCCACTCTGTCATTATCACAGACCCAGGGAAGAGCAGACTCACCCAACTCTGTCAATGTAACACACCCAGGGGAGACCAGAGTGACCCCTCTATTTCAATGTAACTCACCTAGGGAAGAGCAGACTGACCCCACTCTGTCAAAGTAACACACTCAGGGAAGAGCAGACTCTTCCCACTCTGTCAAAGTAACATACTCAAGGAAGAGAAGACTGACCTCACTCTGTCAATGTAACACACCCAGGGAAGAGCAGACTGTCCCCACTCTGTCAATGTAACACAACCAGGGAAGAGCAGACTGTCCCCACTCTGTCAATGTAACACACCCAGGGAAGAGCAGACTGACCCCTCTCCCTCCGTGTAACTCACCCAGGGAAGAGCAGACTGACCCCACTCTTTCAATGTAACACACCCAGGGAAGAGCAGACTGACCCCACTCTGTCAATGTAACACACCCAGGGAAGAGCAGACTGTCCCCACTCTGTCAATGTCACGCACCCAGGGAAGACCAGACTGACCGCACTCTGTCAATGTAACACTCCCAGGGAAGAGCAGATTGATCCCACTGTGTCAATGTAACACACCCAAGGAAGAGCAGACTGACCCCACCCTGTCAATGTAACACATCCAGGGAAGAGCAGACTGACCGCCCTCGGTCAATGTAACACACCCAGGGAAGAGCAGATTTAACCCACTCTGTCAATGTAACAGACACAGGCAAGAGCAGACTGACCCCACTCTGTCAATGTAACACACCCAGGGAAGAGCAGACTGACCCCATTCTGTCAATGTAACACACCCAGGGAAGAACAGACTGACCCCACTCTGTCAATGTTAGACACCCAGGGGAGAGCAGACTTACCCAACTCTGTCAATGTAACACACCCAGGGAAGAGCAGATTGACCCCACTCTGTCAATCTAACACACGCAGGGAAAAGCAGACTGACCCCACTCTGTCAATGTAACACACCCAGGGAAGAGCAGACAGACCACGTTCTGTCAATGTAACCCACCCAGGAAAGAACAGACTGACCCCACTCTGTCAATGTAACACACCCAGGGAAGAGCAGACTGACCCCACTCTGTCAGTGTAACACACCCAGAGAAGAGCGGACTGACCCCACTCTGTCAATGTAACACACCCAGGGAAGAGCAGACTGACCCCACTCTGTCAATGTAACCCACCCAGTGAAGAGCAGACTGACCCCTCTCCCTCCATGTAACTCACCCAGGGAAGAGCAGACTGACCGAACTCTGTCAATGTAACACACCCAGGGAAGAGCAGACTGACCCCACTCTGTCAATGTAACACACCCAGAGAAGAGCGGACTGACCCCACTCTGTCAATGTAACCCAACCAGTGAAGAGCAGACTGACTCCCCTCCCTCCATGTAACTCACCCAGGGAAGAGCAGACTGACCGCACTCTGTCAATGTAACGCACCCAGGGAAGAGCAGACTGACCCCAATCTGTCAATGTGACACTCTCAGGGAAGAGCAGACTTACCGCACTCTGTCAATGTGAGATTCTCAGGGAAGAGCAGACTGACCCCACTCTGTCAATGCAACATACCCAGGGAAGAGAAGACTGACCCCACTCTGTCAATGTTACTCACCCAGGGAAGAGCAGACTGACCTCACTCTGTCAATGTCACACAGCCAGGGAATATCAGACTGACCCCACTCTGTCAATGTAACACACCCAAAAAAGAGCAGACTGATCCCACTCTGTCAATGTAACACACTCAAAAAAGAGCAGACTGACCGCACTCTGCCAATGTAACTCACCCAGGTAAGAGCAGACTGACCCCACCCTGTCAATGTAACACACCCAGTGAAGGGCAGACTGACCCCACTCTGTCAATGTACCACACCCAGGGAAGAGCAGACTGACCCCTCTGTGTCAATGTAACACACCCAGGGAAGAGCAGCCTGACCCCACTCTGTCAATGTCTCACACCCAGGGAAGAGCAGACTGACCCCACTCTGTCAATGTGACACTGTCAGGCAAGAGCAGACCGACCGCACTCTGTCAATGTAACAAACCGAGGGAACAGCAGACTGACCCCACTGTGTCAATGTAACACACCCAGGGAAGAGCAGACTGACCCCACTCTGTCAATGCAACACACCCAGGGAAGAGCAGACTGACCCCACTCTGTCAATGTAACACACGCAGGGAAGGGCAGACTGACCCCACTCTGTCAATGTCACACACCCAGGGAAGAGCAGTCTGAGCCCACTCTGTCAATGTGACACTGTCAGGGAAAAGCAGACTGACCGCACACTGTCAATGTATCAAACCGAGGAAAGAGCAGACTGACCCCACTGTGTCAATGTAACACACACATGGAAGAGCAGACTGACACCACTCTATCAATGCAACACATCCAGGAAGGAGCAGACTGACCGCACTCTGTCAATGTAACACACCCAGGGAAGAGCAGACTGACCCCACTCTGTCAATGTGACACTCTCAGTGAAGAGCAGACTGACCCCACTCTGTCAATGTAACGCACCCAAAAAAAAGCAGACTGACCCCACTCTGTCAATGTAACACACCCAGGGAAGAGCAGACTGACCCCACTCTGTCAATGTAACCCACCCAGGGAAGAGCAGGCTGACCCCACTCTGTCAATGCAACATACCCAGGGAAGAGCAGACTGAGCCCACTCTGTCAATGTGACACTGTCAGGGAAAAGCAGACTGACCGCACACTGTCAATGTATCAAACCGAGGAAAGAGCAGACTGACCCCACTGTGTCAATGTGACACTCTCAGTGAAGAGCAGACTGACCCCACTCTGTCAATGCAACGCACCCAAAAAAAAGCAGACTGACCCCACTCTGTCAATGTAACACACCCAGGGAAGAGCAGACTGACCCCACTCTGTCAATGTAACCCACCCAGGGAAGAGCAGGCTGACCCCACTCTGTCAATGCAACATACCCAGGGACGATCAGACTGACCCCTCTCTTTCAATGCAACACACCCAGGGAAGAGCAGACTGACCCCAATCTGTCAATGACACACACCCAGGAAGATCAGACTGACCGCACTCTGTCAATGTAACACACTCAAAAAGGAGCAGACTGACCGCACTCTGCCAATGTAACTCACCCAGGCTAGAGCAGACTGACACCACTCGGTCCATGTAACACACCCAGTTAAGGGCAGACTGACCCCACTCTGTCAATGTAACACCCTCAGGGAAGAGCAGCCTGACCCCACTCTGTCAATGCAACACACCCAGGGAAGGGCAGACTAAACCCACTCTGTCAATGTAACACACCGGGGGAAAAGCAGACTGACCCCACTCTGTCAATGTGACACTCTCAGGGAAGAGCAGACTGACCGCACTCTGTCAATGTAACACAGCCAGGGAAGAGCAGACTGACCCCACTCTGTCAATGCAACACACCCAGGGAAGAGCAGACTGACCCCACTCTGTCAATGCAACACACCCAGTGAAGAGCAGACTGACCTCACTCTGTCAATGTGACACTCTCAGGGAAGAGCAGACTGACCGCACTCTGTCAATATAACACACCCAGGGAAGATCAGACTGACCCCACTCTGTCAATGCAACACACCCAGGGAAGGGCAGACTAAACCCACTCTGTCAATGTAACACACCGGGGGAAAAGCAGACAGACCACTCTCTCTCCATGTAACTCACCCAGGGAAGATAGACTGACCCCACGCTGTCAATGTAACACACCCAGGGAAAAGCAGACTGACCCCACTCTGTCAATGTAACACACCCAGGGAAGAGCAGACTGACCCCACTCTGTCAATATCACAGACCCTGGGAAGAGCAGACTGACCCCCCTCTGTCAATGTAACACACCCACGGAAGAGCAGACTGACCCTACACTGTCAATGCAACACACCCAGGGAAGAGCAGACTGACCCCACTCTGACAATGTAACCCACCCAGGGAAGAGGAGACTGACCCCACTCTGTCAATGTAACACACCCAGGGAAGAGCAGACTGACCCCACTCTGTCAGTGTAACACACCCAGGGAAGAGCGGACTGACCTCACTCTGTCAATGTAACCCACCCAGTGAAGAGCAGACTGACCCCTCTTCCTCCATGTAACTCACCCAGGGAAGTGCAGACTGACCCCATTCTGTCATGTAACCCACCCAGGGAAAAGCAGACTGACCCCACTCAGTCAATGTAACCCACCCAGGGAAGAGCAGACTGACCCCACTCTGTCATTATCACAGACCCAGGGAAGAGCAGACTCACCCAACTCTGTCAATGTAACACACCCAGGGGAGACCAGAGTGACCCCTCTATCTCAATGTAACTCACCTAGGGAAGAGCAGACTGACCCCACTCTGTCAAAGTAACACACTCAGGGAAGAGCAGACTCTTCCCACTCTGTCAAAGTAACATACTCAAGGAAGAGAAGACTGACCTCACTCTGTCAATGTAACACACCCAGGGAAGAGCAGACTGTCCCCACTCTGTCAATGTAACACAACCAGGGAAGAGCAGACTGACCCCACTCTGTCAATGTAACACACCCAGGGAAGAGCAGACTGACCCCTCTCCCTCCGTGTAACTCACCCAGGGAAGAGCAGACTGACCCCACTCTTTCAATGTAACACACCCAGGGAAGAGCAGACTGACCCCACTCCGTCAATGTAACACACCCGGGGAAGAGCAGACTGACCCCACTCTGTCAATGTAACACACCCAGGGAAGAGCAGACTGACACCACTCTGTCAGTGTAACACACCCAGAGAAGAGCAGACTGACCCCACTCTGTCAATGTAACACACCCAGGGAAGAGCAGACTGACCCCACTCTGTCAATGTCACGCACCCAGGGAAGAGCAGACTGACCGCACTCTGTCAATGTAACACACCCAGGGAAGAGCAGATTGATCCCACTGTGTCAATGTAACACACCCACGGAAGAGCAGACTGACCCCACCCTGTCAATGTAACACATCCAGGGAAGAGCAGACTGACCGCCCTCGGTCAATGTAACACACACAGGGAAGAGCAGATTTACCCCACTCTGTCAATGTAACAGACACAGGCAAGAGCAGACTGACCCCACTCTGTCAATGTAACACACCCAGGGAAGAGCAGACTGACCCCATTCTGTCAATGTAACACACCCAGGGAAGAACAGACTGACCCCACTCTGTCAATGTTAGACACCCAGGGGAGAGCAGACTTACCCAACTCTGTCAATGTAACACACCCA
Organism: Chiloscyllium punctatum; assembly: GCF_047496795.1. Taxonomy (NCBI): domain Eukaryota; kingdom Metazoa; phylum Chordata; class Chondrichthyes; order Orectolobiformes; family Hemiscylliidae; genus Chiloscyllium; species Chiloscyllium punctatum. Next base: position 12,027,767 of record NC_092788.1, read on the forward strand.
GGGAAGAGCAGATTGACCCCACTCTGTCAATGTAACACACCCAGGGAAAAGCAGACTGACCCCACTCTGTCAATGTAACACACCCAGGGAAGAGCAGACAGACCCCGTTCTGTCAATGTAACCCACCCAGGGAAGAACAGACTGACCCCACTCTGTCAATGTAACACACCCAGGGAAGAGCAGAATGACCCCACTCTGTCAGTGTAACACACCCAGAGAAGAGCAGACTGACCCCACTCTGTCAATGTAACACACCCAGGGAAGAGCAGACTGACCCCACTCTGTCAATGTAACCCACCCAGTGAAGAGCAGACTGACCCCTGTCCCTCCATGTAACTCACCCAGGGAAGAGCAGACTGACCGCACTCTGTCAATGTAACACACCCAGGGAAGAGCAGACTGACCCCACTCTGTCAATGTAACACACCCAGAGAAGAGCGGACTGACCCCACTCTGTCAATGTAACACACCCAGGGAAGAGCAGACTGACCCCAATCTGTCAATGTGACACTCTAAGTGAAGAGAGACTGACCCCACTCTGTCAATGTGCCACTCTCAGGGAAGAGCAGACTTACCGCACTCTGTCAATGTGAGATTCTCAGGGAAGAGCAGACTGACCCCACTCTGTCAATGCAACATACCCAGGGAAGATCAGACTGACCCCACTCTGTCAATGCAACACACCCAGGGAAGAGAAGACTGACCCCACTCTGTCAATGTTACACACCCAGGGAAGAGCAGACTGACCTCACTCTGTCAATGTCACACACCCAGGGAAGATCAGACTGACCCCACTCTGTCAATGTAACACACCCAAAAAAGAGCAGACTGATCCCACTCTGTCAATGTAACACACTCAAAAAAGAGCAGACTGACCGCACTCTGCCAATGTAACTCACCCAGGTAAGAGCAGACTGACCCCACCCTGTCAATGTAACACACCCAGTGAAGGGCAGACTGACCACACTCTGTCAATGTACCACACCCAGGGAAGAGCAGACTGACCCCACTCTGTCAATGTAACACACCCAGGGAAGAGCAGACTAACCCCTCTCCCTCCGTGTTACTCACCCAGAGAAGAGCAGACTGACCCCACTCTTTCAATGTAACACGCCCAGTGAAGAGCAGTCTGACCCCAGTCTGTCAGTGTAACACAGCCAGGGGAGAACAGACTGACCCCTCTCTGTCAATGTAACTCACCCAGGGAACAGAAGATTGACCTCACTCGGTCAATGTAACATACCCAGGGAAGAGCAGACTAACCCCACTCTGTCAATGTAACACACCCAGGGAAGAGCAGACTGACCCCACTCTGTCAATGTAACACACCCAGGGAAGAGCAGACTGACCCAACTCTGTCAATGTCACGCACCCAGGGAAGAGCAGACTGACCGCACTCTGTCAATGTAACACACCCAGGGAAGAGCAGATTGATCCCACTGTGTCAATGTAACACACCCACGGAAGAGCAGACTGACCCCACCCTGTCAATGTAACACATCCAGGGAAGAGCAGACTGACCGCCCTCGGTCAATGAAACACACCCAGGGAAGAGCAGATTTACCCCACTCTGTCAAGGTAACAGACCCAGGGAAGAGCAGACTGACCCCACTCTGTCAATGTAACACACCCAGGGAAGAGCAGACTGACCCCATTCTGTCAATGTCACACACCCAGGGAAGAACATACTGACCCCACTCATTCAATGTTAGACACCCAGGGGAGAGCAGACTTACCCCACTCTGTCAGTGTAACACACCCAGAGAAGAGCGGACTGACCCCACTCTGTCAATGTAACACACCCAGGGAAGAGCAGACTGACCCCACTCTGTCAGTGTAACACACCCAGAGAAGAGCAGACTGACCCCACTCTGTCAATGTAACACACCCAGGGAAGAGCAGACTGACCCCACTCTGTCAATGTAACCCACCCAGTGAAGAGCAGACTGACCCCTCTCCCTCCATGTAACTCACCCAGGGAAGAGCAGACTGACCGCACTCTGACAATGTAACACACCCAGGGAAGAGCAGACTGACCCCACTCTGTCAATGTAAAACACCCAGAGAAGAGCGGACTGACCCCACTCTGTCAATGTAACCCAACCAGTGAAGAGCAGACTGACCCCTCTCCCTCCATGTAACTCTCCCAGGGAAGAGCAGAATGACCGCACTCTGTCATTGTAACACACCCAGGGAAGTGAAGACTGACCCCAATCTGTCAATGTGAGACTCTAAGTGAAGAGAGACTGACCCCACTCTGTCAATGTGACACTCTCAGGGAAGAGCAGGCTTACCGCACTCTGTCAATGTGAGATTCTCAGGGAAGAGCAGACTGACCCCACTCTGTCAATGCAACATACCCAGGGAAGATCAGACTGACCCCACTCTGTCAATGTAACACACCCAGGGAAGAGCAGCCTGACCCCACTCTGTCAATGTCTCACACCCAGGGAAGAGCAGACTGACCCCACTCTGTCAATGTGACACTCTCAGGGAAGAGCAGACCGACCGCACTCTGTCAATGTAACAAACCGAGGGAACAGCAGACTGACCCCACTGTGTCAATGTAACACACCCAGGGAAGAGCAGACTGACCCCACTCTGTCAATACAACACACCCAGGGAGGAGCAGACTGACCCCACTCTGTCAATGTAACACACGCAGGGAAGGGCAGACTGACCCCACTCTGTCAATGTCACACACCCAGGGAAGAGCAGACTGAGCCCACTCTGTCAATGTGACACTGTCAGGGAAAAGCAGACTGACCGCACACTGTCAATGTATCAAACCGAGGAAAGAGCAGACTGACCCCACTGTGTCAATGTAACACACACATGGAAGAGCAGACTGACACCACTCTGTCAATGCAACACACCCAGGAAGGAGCAGACTGACCGCACTCTGTCAATGTAACGCACCCAAAAAACAGCAGACTGACCCCACTCTGTCAATGTAACGCACCCAAACAAGAGCAGACTGACCTCACTCTTTCAATGTAACACACCCTGGGAAGAGCAGACTGACCCCAATCTGTCAATGTGACACTCTCAGTGAAGAGCAGACTGACCCCACTCTGTCAATGTAACGCACCCAAAAAAAAGCAGACTGACCCCACTCTGTCAATGTAACACACCCAGGGAAGAGCAGACTGACCCCTCTCTGTCAATGTAACCAACCCAGGGAAGAGCAGACTGACCCCACTCTGTCAATGCAACATACCCAGGGACGATCAGACTGACCCCTCTCTTTCAATGCAACACACCCAGGGAAGAGCAGACTGACCCCAATCTGTCAATGACACACACCCAGGAAGATCAGACTGACCGCACTCTGTCAATGTAACACACTCAAAAAGGAGCAGACTGACCGCACTCTGCCAATGTAACTCACCCAGGCTAGAGCAGACTGACCCCACTCGGTCCATGTAACACACCCAGTGAAGGGCAGACTGACCCCACTCTGTCAATGTAACACCCTCAGGGAAGAGCAGCCTGACCCCACTCTGTCAATGCAACACACCCAGGGAAGGGCAGACTAAACCCACTCTGTCAATGTAACACACCGGGGGAAAAGCAGACTGACCCCACTCTGTCAATGTGACACTCTCAGGGAAGAGCAGACTGACCGCACTCTGTCAATGTAACACAGCCAGGGAAGAGCAGACTGACCCCACTCTGTCAATGCAACACACCCAGGGAAGAGCAGACTGACCCCACTCTGTCAATGCAACACACCCAGTGAAGAGCAGACTGACCTCACTCTGTCAATGTGACACTCTCAGGGAAGAGCAGACTGACCGCACTCTGTCAATATAACACACCCAGGGAAGAGCAGACTGACCCCACTCTGTCAATGCAACACACCCAGGGAAGGGCAGACTAAACCCACTCTGTCAATGTAACACACCGGGGGAAAAGCAGACTGACCACTCTCTCTCCATGTAACTCACCCAGGGAAGATAGACTGACCCCACGCTGTCAATGTAACACACCCAGGGAAAAGCAGACTGACCCCACTCTGTCAATGTAACACACCCAGGGAAGAGCAGACTGACCCCACTCTGTCAATATCACAGACCCTGGGAAGAGCAGACTGACCCCCCTCTATCAATGTAACACACCCAGGGAATAGCAGACTGACCCTACACTGTCAATGCAACACACCCAGGGAAGAGCAGACTGACCCCACTCTGACAATGTAACCCACCCAGGGAAGAGGAGACTGACCCCACTCTGTCAATGTAACACACCGAGGGAAGAGCAGACTGACCCCACTCTGTCAGTGTAACACACCCAGGGAAGAGCGGACTGACCTCACTCTGTCAATGTAACCCACCCAGTGAAGAGCAGACTGACCCCTCTTCCTCCATGTAACTCACCCAGGGAAGTGCAGACTGACCCCATTCTGTCAATGTAACCCACCCAGGGAAAAGCAGACTGACCCCACTCAGTCAATGTAACCCACCCAGGGAAGAGCAGACTGACCCCACTCTGTCATTATCACAGACCCAGGGAAGAGCAGACTCACCCAACTCTGTCAATGTAACACACCCAGGGGAGACCAGAGTGACCCCTCTATCTCAATGTAACTCACCTAGGGAAGAGCAGACTGACCCCACTCTGTCAAAGTAACACACTCAGGGAAGAGCAGACTCTTCCCACTCTGTCAAAGTAACATACTCAAGGAAGAGAAGACTGACCTCACTCTGTCAATGTAACACACCCAGGGAAGAGCAGACTGTCCCCACTCTGTCAATGTAACACAACCAGGGAAGAGCAGACTGACCCCACTCTGTCAATGTAACACACCCAGGGAAGAGCAGACTGACCCCTCTCCCTCCGTGTAACTCACCCAGGGGAGAGCAGACTGACCCCACTCTTTCAATGTAACACACCCAGGGAAGAGCAGACTGACCCCACTCCGTCAATGTAACACACCCGGGGAAGAGCAGACTGACCCCACTCTGTCAATGTAACACACCCAGGGAAGAGCAGACTGACACCACTCTGTCAGTGTAACACACCCAGAGAAGAGCAGACTGACCCCACTCTGTCAATGTAACACACCCAGGGAAGAGCAGACTGACCCCACTCTGTCAATGTCACGCACCCAGGGAAGAGCAGACTGACCGCACTCTGTCAATGTAACACACCCAGGGAAGAGCAGATTGATCCCACTGTGTCAATGTAACACACCCACGGAAGAGCAGACTGACCCCACCCTGTCAATGTAACACATCCAGGGAAGAGCAGACTGATCGCCCTCGGTCAATGTAACACACACAGGGAAGAGCAGATTTACCCCACTCTGTCAATGTAACAGACACAGGCAAGAGCAGACTGACCCCACTCTGTCAATGTAAAACACCCAGGGAAGAGCAGACTGACCCCATTCTGTCAATGTAACACACCCAGGGAAGAACAGACTGACCCCACTCTGTCAATGTTAGACACCCAGGGGAGAGCAGACTTACCCAACTCTGTCAATGTAACACACCCAGGGAAGAGCAGATTGACCCCACTCTGTCAATGTAACACACCCAGGGAAAAGCAGACTGACCCCACTCTGTCAATGTAACACACCCAGGGAAGAGCAGACAGACCCCGTTCTGTCAATGTAACCCACCCAGGGAAGAACAGACTGACCCCACTCTGTCAATGTAACACACCCAGGGAAGAGCAGAATGACCCCACTCTGTCAGTGTAACACACCCAGAGAAGAGCAGACTGACCCCACTCTGTCAATGTAACACACCCAGGGAAGAGCAGACTGACCCCACTCTGTCAATGTAACCCACCCAGTGAAGAGCAGACTGACCCCTCTCCCTCCATGTAACTCACCCAGGGAAGAGCAGACTGACCGCACTCTGTCAATGTAACACACCCAGGGAAGAGCAGACTGACCCCACTCTGTCAATGTAACACACCCAGAGAAGAGCGGACTGACCCCACTCTGTCAATGTAACCCAACCAGTGAAGAGCAGACTGACCCCTCTCCCTCCATGTAACTCACCCATGGAAGAGCAGACTGACCGCACTCTGTCAATGTAACACACCCAGGGAAGAGCAGACTGACCCCAATCTGTCAATGTGACACTCTAAGTGAAGAGAGACTGACCCCACTCTGTCAATGTGACACTCTCAGGGAAGAGCAGACTTACCGCACTCTGTCAATGTGAGATTCTCAGGGAAGAGCAGACTGACCCCACTCTGTCAATGCAACATACCCAGGGAAGATCAGACTGACCCCACTCTGTCAATGCAACACACCCAGGGAAGAGAAGACTGACCCCACTCTGTCAATGTTACACACCCAGGGAAGAGCAGACTGACCTCACTCTGTCAATGTCACACACCCAGGGAAGATCAGACTGACCCCACTCTGTCAATGTAACACACCCAAAAAAGAGCAGACTGATCCCACTCTGTCAATGTAACACACTCAAAAAAGAGCAGACTGACCGCACTCTGCCAATGTAACTCACCCAGGTAAGAGCAGACTGACCCCACCCTGTCAATGTAACACACCCAGTGAAGGGCAGACTGACCCCACTCTGTCAATGTACCACACCCAGGGAAGAGCAGACTGACCCCACTCTGTCAATGTAACACACCCAGGGAAGAGCAGACTGACCCCTCTCCCTCCGTGTTACTCACCCAGAGAAGAGCAGACTGACCCCACTCTTTCAATGTAACACACCCAGTGAAGAGCAGTCTAACCCCACTCTGTCAGTGTAACACAGCCAGGGGAGAACAGACTGACCCCTCTCTGTCAATGTAACTCACCCAGGGAACAGAAGATTGACCTCACTCGGTCAATGTAACGTACCCAGGGAAGAGCAGACTAACCCCACTCTGTCAATGTAACACACCCAGGGAAGAGCAGACTGACCCCACTCTGTCAATGTAACACACCCAGGGAAGAGCAGACTGACCCCACTCTGTCAATGTCACGCACCCAGGGAAGAGCAGACTGACCACACTCTGTCAATGTAACACACCCAGGGAAGAGCAGATTGATCCCACTGTGTCAATGTAACACACCCACGGAAGAGCAGACTGACCCCACCCTGTCAATGTAACACATCCAGGGAAGAGCAGACTGACCGCCCTCGGTCAATGAAACACACCCAGGGGAGAGCAGATTTACCCCACTCTGTCAAGGTAACAGACCCAGGGAAGAGCAGACTGACCCCACTCTGTCAATGTAACACACCCAGGGAAGAGCAGACTGACCCCATTCTGTCAATGTAAACACCCAGGGAAGAACAGACTGACCCCACTCTGTCAATGTTAGACACCCAGGGAGAGCAGACTTACCCAACTCTGTCAATGTAACACACCCAGGTAAAAGCAGACTGACCCCACTCTGTCAATGTAACAAACCCAGGGAAGAGCAGACAGACTCCGTTCTGTCAATGTAACCCACCCAGGGAAGAACAGACTTACCCCACTCTGTCAATGTAACACACCCAGGGAAGAGCAGACTGACCCCACTCTGTCAGTGTAACACACCCAGAGAAGAGCGGACTGACCCCACTCTGTCAATGTAACACACCCAGGGAAGAGCAGACTGACCCCACTCTGCCAGTGTAACACACCCAGAGAAGAGCAGACTGACCCCACTCTGTCAATGTAACACACCCAGGGAAGAGCAGACTGACCCCACTCTGTCAATGTAACACACCCAGTGAAGAGCAGACTGACCCCTCTCCCTCCATGTAACTCACCCAGGGAAGAGCAGACTGACCGCACTCTTGACAATGTAACACACCCAGGGAAGAGCAGACTGACCCCACTCTGTCAATGTAAAACACCCAGAGAAGAGCGGACTGACCCCACTCTGTCAATGTAACCCAACCAGTGAAGAGCAGACTGACCCCTCTCCCTCCATGTAACTCTCCCAGGGAAGAGCAGAATGACCGCACTCTGTCATTGTAACACACCCAGGGAAGTGAAGACTGACCCTAATCTGTCAATGTGAGACTCTAAGTGAAGAGAGACTGACCCCACTCTGTCAATGTGACACTCTCAGGGAAGAGCAGGCTTACCGCACTCTGTCAATGTGAGATTCTCAGGGAAGAGCAGACTGACCCCACTCTGTCAATGCAACATACCCAGGGAAGATCAGACTGACCCCACTCTGTCAATGCAACACACCCAGGGAACAGAAGACTGACCCCACTCTGTCAATGTTGCACACCCAGGGAAGAGCAGACTGACCTCACTCTGTCAATGTCACACACCCAGGGAAGATCAGACTGACCCCACTCTGCCAATGTAACTCACCCAGGTAAGAGCAGACTGACCCCACCCTGTCAATGTAACACACCCAGTGAAGGGCAGACTGACCCCACTCTGTCAATGTACCACACCCAGGGAAGAGCAGACTGACCCCACTCTGTCAATGTAACACACCCAGGGAAGAGCAGCCTGACCCCACTCTGTCAATGTCTCACACCCAGGGAAGAGCAGACTGACCCCACTCTGTCAATGTAACACACCCAGGGAAGAGCAGATTGATCCCACTTTGTCAATGTAACACACCCACCGAAGAGCAGACTGACCCCACCCTGTCAATGTAACACATCCAGGGAAGAGCAGACTGACCGCCCTCGGTCAATGAAACACACCCAGGGAAGAGCAGATTTACCCCAAACTGTCAAGGTAACAGACCCAGGGAAGAGCAGACTGACCCCACTCTGTCAATGTAACACACCCAGGGAAGAGCAGACTGACCCCATTCTGTCAATGTAAACACCCAGGGAAGAACAGACTGACCCCACTCTGTCAATGTTAGACACCCAGGGAGAGCAGACTTACCCAACTCTGTCAATGTAACACACCCAGGTAAAAGCAGACTGACCCCACTCTGCCAATGTAACTCACCCAGGTAAGAGCAGACTGACCCCACCCTGTCAATGTAACACACCCAGTGAAGGGCAGACTGACCCCACTCTGTCAATGTACCACACCCAGGGAAGAGCAGACTGACCCCACTCTGTCAATGTAACACACCCAGGGAAGAGCAGCCTGACCCCACTCTGTCAATGTCTCACACCCAGGGAAGAGCAGACTGACCCCACTCTGTCAATGTGACACTCTCAGGGAAGAGCAGACCGACCGCACTCTGTCAATGTAACAAACCGAGGGAACAGCAGACTGACCCCACTGTGTCAATGTAACACACCCAGGGAAGAGCAGACTGACCCCACTCTGTCAATGCAACACACCCAGGGAAGAGCAGACTGACCGCACTCTTTCAATGTAACACACGCAGGGAAGGGCAGACTGACCCCACTCTGTCAATGTCACACACCCAGGGAAGAGCAGACTGAGCCCACTCTGTCAATGTGACACTGTCAGGGAAAAGCATTCTGACCGCACACTGTCAATGTATCAAACCGAGGAAAGAGCAGACTGACCCCACTGTGTCAATGTAACACACACATGGAAGAGCAGACTGACACCACTCTGTCAATGCAACACACCCAGGGAGGAGCAGACTGACCGCACTCTGTCAATGTAACACACCCAGGGAAGAGCAGACTGACCCCACTCTGTCAATGTAACGCACCCAAAAAAAAACAGACTGACCCCACTCTGTAAATGTAACACACCCTGGGAAGAGCAGACTGACCCCAATCTGTCAATGTGACACTGTCAGTGAAGAGCAGACTGACCCCACTCTGTCAATGTCACGCACCCAAAAAAAAGCAGACTGACCCCACTCTGTCAATATAACACACCCAGGGAAGACCAGACTGAACCCTCTCTGTCAATGTAACCCACCCAGGGAAGAGCAGACTGACCCCACTCTGTCAATGCAACATACCCAGGGACGATCAGACTGACCCCACTCTGTCAATGCAACACACCCAGGGAAGAGCAGACTGACCCCAATCTGTCAATGTCACACACCCAGGAAGATCATACTGACCGCACTCTGTCAATGTAACACACTCAAAAACGAGCAGACTGACCGCACTCTGCCAATGTAACTCACCCAGGTAAGAGCAGACTAACCCCACTCTGTCCATGTAACACACCCAGTGAAGGGCAGACTGACCCCAAACGGTCAATGTAACACCCCCAGGGAAGAGCAGCCTGACCCCACTCTGTCAATGTAACACACCCAGGGAAGAGCAGACTGACCCAACTATGTCAATGTGACACTCTCAGGGAAGAGCAGACTGACCGCACTCTGTCAATGTAACACACCCAGGGAAGAGCAGACTGACCCCACTCTGTCAATGCAACACACCCAGGGAAGAGCAGACTGACCCCACTCTGTCAATGCAACACACCCAGTGAAGAGCAGACTGACCTCACTCTGTCAATGTTACACACCCAGGGAAGGGCAGACTAACCCCACTCTGTCAATGTAACACAACGGGGGAAAAGCAGACTGACCCCTCTCTCTCCATGTAACTCACCCAGGGAAGATAGACTGACCCCACTCTGTCAATGTAACACACCCAGGGAAAAGCAGACTGACCCCACTCTGTCAATGTAACACACCCAGGGAAGAGCAGACTGACCCCACTCTGTCAATATCACAGACACTGGGAAGAGCAGACTGACCCCCCTCTGTCAATGTAACACACCCAGGGAAGAGCAGACTGACCTTACACTGTCAATGCAACACACCCAGGGAAGAGCAGACTGACCCCACTCTTGACAATGTAACCCACCCAGGGAAGAGGAGACTGACCCCACTCTGTCAATGTAACACACCCAGTGAAGAGCAGACTGACCCCTCTCCCTCCATGTAACTCACCCAGGGAAGTGCAGACTGACCCCATTCTGTCAATGTAACCCACCCAGGGAAGAGCAGACTGACCCCACTCAGTCAATGTAAACCACCCAGGGAAGAGCAGACTGACCCCACTCTGTCATTATCACAGACCCAGGGAAGAGCAGACTCACCCAACTCTGTCAATGTAACACACCCAGGGGAGACCAGAGTGACCCCTCTATCTCAATGTAACTCACCTAGGGAAGAGCAGACTGACCCCACTCTGTCAAAGTAACACACTCAGGGAAGAGCAGACTCTTCCCACTCTGTCAAAGTAACATACTCAGGGAAGAGAAGACTGACCTCACTCTGTCAATGTAACACACCCAGGGAAGAGCAGACTGTCCCCACTCTGTCAATGTAACACAACCAGGGAAGAGCAGACTGACCCCACTCTGTCAATGTAACACACCCAGGGAAGAGCACACTGACCCCTCTCCCTCCGTGTAACTCACCCAGGGAAGAGCAGACTGACCCCACTCTTTCAATGTAACACACCCAGAGAAGAGCAGACTGACCCCACTCCGTCAATGTAACACACCCGGGGAAGAGCAGACTGACCCCACTCTGTCAATGTAACACACCCAGGGAAGAGCAGACTGACCCCACTCTGTCAGTGTAACACACCCAGAGAAGAGCAGACTGACCCCACTCTGTCAATGTAACACACCCAGGGAAGAGCAGACTGACCCCACTCTGTCAGTGTAACACACCCAGAGAAGAGCAGACTGACCCCACTCTGTCAATGTAACACACCCAGGGAAGAGCAGACTGACCCCACTCTGTCAATGTAACCCACCCAGTGAAGAGCAGACTGACCCCTCTCCCTCCATGTAACTCACCCAGGGAAGAGCAGACTGACCGCACTCTGTCAATGTAACACACCCAGGGAAGAGCAGACTGACCCCACTCTGTCAATGTAACACACCCAGAGAAGAGCGGACAGACCCCACTCTGTCAATGTAACCCAACCAGTGAAGAGCAGACTGACCCCTCTCCCTCCATGTAACTCACCCAGGGAAGAGCAGACTGACCACACTCTGTCAATGTAACACACCCAGGGAAGAGCAGACTGACCCCAATCTGTCAATGTGACACTCTCAGGGAAGAGCAGACTGACCCCACTCTGTCAATGCAACATACCCAGGGAAGATCAGACTGACCCCACTCTGTCAATGCAACACACCCAGGGAAGAGCAGACTGACCCCACTCTGTCAATGTAACACACCCAGGGAAGAGCAGACTGACCTTACACTGTCAATGCAACACACCCAGGGAAGAGCAGACTGACCCCACTCTTGACAATGTAACCCACCCAGGGAAGAGGAGACTGACCCCACTCTGTCAATGTAACACACCCAGTGAAGAGCAGACTGACCCCTCTCCCTCCATGTAACTCACCCAGGGAAGTGCAGACTGACCCCATTCTGTCAATGTAACCCACCCAGGGAAGAGCAGACTGACCCCACTCAGTCAATGTAAACCACCCAGGGAAGAGCAGACTGACCCCACTCTGTCATTATCACAGACCCAGGGAAGAGCAGACTCACCCAACTCTGTCAATGTAACACACCCAGGGGAGACCAGAGTGACCCCTCTATCTCAATGTAACTCACCTAGGGAAGAGCAGACTGACCCCACTCTGTCAAAGTAACACACTCAGGGAAGAGCAGACTCTTCCCACTCTGTCAAAGTAACATACTCAGGGAAGAGAAGACTGACCTCACTCTGTCAATGTAACACACCCAGGGAAGAGCAGACTGTCCCCACTCTGTCAATGTAACACAACCAGGGAAGAGCAGACTGACCCCACTCTGTCAATGTAACACACCCAGGGAAGAGCACACTGACCCCTCTCCCTCCGTGTAACTCACCCAGGGAAGAGCAGACTGACCCCACTCTTTCAATGTAACACACCCAGAGAAGAGCAGACTGACCCCACTCCGTCAATGTAACACACCCGGGGAAGAGCAGACTGACCCCACTCTGTCAATGTAACACACCCAGGGAAGAGCAGACTGACCCCACTCTGTCAGTGTAACACACCCAGAGAAGAGCAGACTGACCCCACTCTGTCAATGTAACACACCCAGGGAAGAGCAGACTGACCCCACTCTGTCAGTGTAACACACCCAGAGAAGAGCAGACTGAGCCCACTCTGTCAATGTAACACACCCAGGGAAGAGCAGACTGACCCCACTCTGTCAATGTAACCCACCCAGTGAAGAGCAGACTGACCCCTCTCCCTCCATGTAACTCACCCAGGGAAGAGCAGACTGACCGCACTCTGTCAATGTAACACACCCAGGGAAGAGCAGACTGACCCCACTCTGTCAATGTAACACACCCAGAGAAGAGCGGACAGACCCCACTCTGTCAATGTAACCCAACCAGTGAAGAGCAGACTGACCCCTCTCCCTCCATGTAACTCACCCAGGGAAGAGCAGACTGACCACACTCTGTCAATGTAACACACCCAGGGAAGAGCAGACTGACCCCAATCTGTCAATGTGACACTCTCAGGGAAGAGCAGACTGACCCCACTCTGTCAATGCAACATACCCAGGGAAGATCAGACTGACCCCACTCTGTCAATGCAACACACCCAGGGAAGAGCAGACTGACCCCACGCTGTCAATGTAACACACCCAGGGAAGAGCAGACTGACCACACTCTGTCAATGTCACACACCCAGGGAAGATCAGACTGACCCCACTCTGTCAATGTAACACACCCAAAAAAGAGCAGACTGATCCCACTCTGTCAATGTAACACACTCAAAAAAGAGCAGACTGACCGCACTCTGCCAATGTAACTCACCCAGGTAAGAGCAGACTGACCCCACTCTGTCAATGTAACACACCCAGGGAAGAGCAGCCTGACCCCACTCTGTCAATGTCTCACACCCAGGGAAGAGCAGACTGACCCCACTCTGTCAATGTGACACTCTCAGGGAAGAGCAGACTGACCCCACTCTGTCAATGTAACACACCCAGGGGAGAGCAGACTGACCCCACTCTGTCAATGCAACACACCCAGGGAAGAGCAGACTGACCCCACTCTGTCAATGCAACACACCCAGGGAAGAGCAGACTGACCCCACTCTGTCAATGCAACACACCCAGGGAAGAGCAGACTGACCGCACTCTGTCAATGTAACACACGCTGGGAAGGGCAGACTGAGCCCACTCAGTCAATGTGACACTGTCAGGGAAAAGCAGACTGACCGCACACTGTCAATGTATCAAACCGAGGAAAAAGCAGACTGACCCCACTGTGTCAATGTAACACACCCATGGAAGAGCAGACTGACACCACTCTGTCAATGCAACACACCCAGGGAGGAGCAGACTGACCGCACTCTGTCAATGTAACACACCCAGGGAAGAGCAGACTGACCCTACTCTGTAAATGTAACACACCCAGGGAGGAGCAGACTGACCCCACTCTGTCAATGTAACGCACCCAAAAAAGAGCAGACTGACCCCACTCTGTCAATGTAACGCATCCAAACAAGAGCAGACTGACCTCACTCTGTCAATGTAACACACCCTGGGAAGAGCAGACTGACCCCAATCTGTCAATGTGACACTCTCAGTGAAGAGCAGACTGACCCCACTCTGTCAATGTAACGCACCCAAAAAAAAGCAGACTGACCCCACTCTGTCAATGTAACACACCCAGGGAAGAGCAGACTGACCCCTCTCTGTCAATGTAACCCGCCCAGGGAAGAGCACACTGACCCCACTCTGTCAATGCAACATACCCAGGGACGATCAGACTGACCCCACTCAGTCAATGCAACACACCCAGGGAAGAGCAGACTGACCCCAATCAGTCAATGTCACACACCCAGGAAGATCAGACTGACCGCACTCTGTCAATGTTACACACTCAAAAACGAGCAGACTGACCGCACTCTGCCAATGTAACTAATCCAGGTAAGAGCAGACTGACCCCACTCTGTCCATGTAACACACCCAGTGAAGGGCAGACTGACCCCACTCTGACAATGTAACACCCCCAGGGAAGAGCAGCCTGACCCCACTCTGTCAATGTAACGCACCCAGGGAAGAGCAGACTGACCCAACTCTGTCAATATGACACTCTCAGGGAAGAGCAGACTGACCGCACTCTGTCAATGTAACACACCCAGGGAAGAGCAGACTGACCCCACTCTGTCAATGCAACACACCCAGGGAAGAGCAGACTGACCCCACTCTGTCAATGTAACACACCCAGGGAAGGGCAGACTGACCCCACTCTGTCAATGTAACACACCGGGGGAAAAGCAGACTGACCCCTCTCTCTCCATGTAACTCACCCAGGGGAGAGCAGACTTACCGCACTCTGTCAATGTAACAAACCCAGGGAAGAGCAGATTGACCCCACTCTGTCAATGTAACACACCCAGGGAAGAGCAGACTGACCCCACTCTGTCAATGTAACACACGCAGGGAGGAGCAGACAGACCCCGTTCTGTCAATGTAACCCACCCAGGGAAGAACAGACTGACCCCACTCTATCAATGTAACACACCCAGGGAAGAGCTGACTGACCCCACTCTGTCAGTGTAACACACCCAGGGAAGAGCAGACTGACCTCACTCTGTCAATGTAACACACCCAGAGAAGAGCGGACTGACCCCACTCTGTCAATGTAACCCACCCAGTGAAGAGCAGACTGACCCCTCTCCCTCAATGTAACTCACCCAGGGAAGAGCAGACTGACCGCACTCTGTCAATGTACCACACCCAGGGAAGAGCAGACTGACCCCAATCTGTCAATGTGACACTCTCAGTGAAGAGCAGACTGACCGCACTCTGTCAATGTGAGACTCTCAGGGAAGAGCAGACTGACCCCACTCTGTCAAAGTAACACACCCAGGGAAGAACAGACTGACCCCACTCTGTCAATGTAACCCACCCAGGGAAGAGCAGACTGACCCCACTCTGTCAATGCAACATACCCAGGGAAGATCAGACTGACCCCACTCTGTCAATGCAACACACCCAGGGAAGAGCAGACTGACCCCACTCTGTCAATGTTACACACCCAGGGAAGAGCAGACTGACCTAACTCTGTCAATGTCACACACCCAGGAAAGATCAGAATGACCCCACTCTGTCAATGTAACACACCCAAAAAAGAGCAGACTGATCCCAGTCTGTCAAAGTAACACACTCAAAAAAGAGCAGACTGGCCGCACTCTGCCAATGTAACTCACCCCGGTAAGAGCAGACTGACCCCACGCTGTCAATGTAACACACCCAGTGAAGGGCAGACTGACCCCACTCTGTCAATGTACCACACCCAGGGAAGAGCAGACTGACCCCACCCTGTCAATGTAACATACCCAGTGAAGGGCAGACTGACCCCACACTGTCACTGTAACACACCCACGGAAGAGCAGACTGACCCCACTCTGTCAATGTGACACTCTCAGGGAAGAGCAGACTGACCGCACTCTGTCAATGTAACACACCCAGGGAAGAGCAGACTGACCCCACTGTGTCAATGTAACACACCCAGGGGAGAGCAGACTGACCCCACTCTGTCAATGCAACACACCCAGGGAATAGCAGACTGACCGCACTCTGTCAATGTCACACACCCAGGGAAGAGCAGACTGACCCCACTCTGTCAATGTGACACTGTCAGGGAAGAGCAGACTGACCCCACTCTGTCAATGTAACACACCGAGTTAAGAGCAGACTGACCCCACTCTGTCAATGTCACACACCCAGGGAAGAGCAGACTGACCTCACTCTGTCAATATAACACACCCAGGGAAGAGCAGTCTGACCCCACTCTGTCAATGTAACGCACCCAAAAAAGAGCAGACTGACCCCACTCTGTCAATGTAACGCACCCAAACAAGAGCAGACTGACCGCACTCTGTCAATGTAAAACACCCAGGGAAGAGCTGACTGACCCCAATCTGTCAATGTGACACTATCAGTGAAGAGTAGACTGACCCCACTCTGTCAATGTAACACACCCAAAAAAGAGCAGACTGATCCCACTCTGTCAATGTAACACACTCAAAAAAGAGCAGACTGACCGCACTCTGCCAATATAACTCACCCAGGTAAGAGCAGACTGACCCCACTCTGTCAATGTAACACACCCAGGGAAGAGCAGCCTGACCCCAATCTGTCAATGTCTCACACCCAGGGAAGAGCAGACTGACCCCACTCTGTCAATGTGACACTCTCAGGGAAGAGCAGACTGACCCCACTCTGTCAATGTAACACACCCAGGGGAGAGCAGACTGACCCCACTCTGTCAATGCAACACACCCAGGGAAGAGCAGACTGACCCCACTCTGTCAATGCAACACACCCCGGGAAGAGCAGACTGACCCCACTCTGTCAATGCAACACACCCAGGGAAGAGCAGACTGACCGCACTCTGTCAATGTAACACACGCTGGGAAGGGCAGACTGAGCCCACTCTGTCAATGTGACACTGTCAGGGAAAAGCAGACTGACCGCACACTGTCAATGTATCAAACCGAGGAAAAAGCAGACTGACCCCACTGTGTCAATGTAACACACCCATGGAAGAGCAGACTGACACCACTCTGTCAATGCAACACGCCCAGGGAGGAGCAGACTGACCGCACTCTGTCAATGTAACACACCCAGGGAAGAGCAGACTGACCCCACTCTGTAAATGTAACACACCCAGGGAGGAGCAGACTGACCCCACTCTGTCAATGTAACGCACCCAAAAAAGAGCAGACTGACCCCACTCTGTCAATGTAACGCACCCAAACAAGAGCAGACTGACCTCACTCTGTCAATGTAACACACCCTGGGAAGAGCAGACTGACCCCAATCTGACAATGTGACACTCGCAGTGAAGAGCAGACTGACCCCACTCTGTCAATGTAACGCACCCAAAAAAAAGCAGACTGACCCCACTCTGTCAATGTAACACACCCAGGGAAGAGCAGACTGACCCCTCTCTGTCAATGTAACCCACCCAAGGAAGAGCAGACTGACCCCACTCTGTCAATGCAACATACCCAGGGACGATCAGACTGACCCCACTCTGTCAATGCAACACACCCAGGGAAGAGCAGACTGACCCAAATCAGTCAATGTCACACACCCAGGAAGATCAGACTGAGGGCACTCGGTCAATGTAACACACTCAAAAACGTGCAGACTGACCGCACTCTGCCAATGTAACTAATCCAGGTAAGAGCAGACTGACCCCACTCTGTCCATGTAACACACCCAGTGAAGGGCAGACTGACCCCACTCTGTCAATGTAACACCCCCAGGGAAGAGCAGCCTGACCCCACTCTGTCAATTTAACACACCCAGGGAAGAGCAGACTGACCGCACTCTGTCAATGTGACACTCTCAGGGAAGAGCAGACTGACCGCACTCTGTCAATGTAACACACCCAGGGAAGAGCAGACTGACCCCACTCTGTCAATGCAACACACCCAGGGAAGAGCAGACTGACCCCACTCTGTCAATGTAACACACCCAGGGAAGGGCAGACTGACCCCACTCTGTCAATGTAACACACCGGGGGAAAAGCAGACTGACCCCTCTCTCTCCATGTAACTCACCCAGGGGAGAGCAGACTTACCCCACTCTGTCAATGTAACAAACCGAGGGAAGAGCAGATTGACCCCACTCTGTCAATGTAACACACCCAGGGAAGAGCAGACTGACCCCACTCTGTCAATGTAACACACGCAGGGAGGAGCAGACAGACCCCGTTCTGTCAATGTAACCCACCCAGGGAAGAACAGACTGACCCCACTCTGTCAATGTAACACACCCAGGGAAGAGCAGACTGACCCCACTCTGTCAGTGTAACACACCCAGGGAAGAGCAGACTGACCCCACTCTGTCAATGTAACACACCCAGAGAAGAGCGGACTGACCCCACTCTCTCAATGTAACCCACCCAGTGAAGAGCAGACTGACCCCTCTCCCTCAATGTAACTCACCCAGGGAAGAGCAGACTGACCGCACTCTGTCAATGTACCACACCCAGGGAAGAGCAGACTGACCCCAATCTGTCAATGTGACACTCTCAGTGAAGAGCAGACTGACCGCACTCTGTCAATGTGACACTCTCAGGGAAGAGCAGACTGAACGCACTCTGTCAATGTGAGACTCTCAGGGAAGAGCAGACTGACCCCACTCTGTCAAAGTAACACACCCAGGGAAGAACAGACTGACCCCACTCTGTCAATGCAACACTCCCACGGAAGAGCAGACTGACCCCACTCTGTCAATGTTACACACCCAGGGAAGAGCAGACTGACCTAACTCTGTCAATGTCACACACCCAGGAAAGATCAGACTGACCCCACTCTGTCAATGCAACACACCCAAAAAAGAGCAGACTGATCCCAGTCTGTCAATGTAACACACTCAAAAAAGAGCAGACTGACCGCACTCTGCCAATGTAACTCACCCAGGTAAGAGCAGACTGACCCCACTCTGTCAATGTGACACTCTCAGGGAAGAGCAGACTGACCGCACTCTGTCAATGTAACACATCCAGGGAAGAGCAGACTGACCCCACTGTGTCAATGTAACACACCCAGGGGAGAGCAGACTGACCCCACTCTGTCAATGCAACACACCCAGGGAAGAGCAGACTGACCGCACTCTGTCAATGTCACACACCCAGGGAAGAGCAGACTGACCCCAGTCTGTCAATGTGACACTGTCAGGGAAGAGCAGACTGAACCCACTCTGTCAATGTAACACACCGAGTTAAGAGCAGACTGACCCCACTCTGTCAATGTCACACACCCAGGGAAGAGCAGACTGACCGCACTCTGTCAATATAACACACCCAGGGAAGAGCAGTCTGACCCCACTCTGTCAATGTAACGCACCCAAAAAAGAGCAGACTGACCCCACTCTGTGAATGTAACGCACCCAAACAAGAGCAGACTGACCGCACTCTGTCAATGTAAAACACCCAGGGAAGAGCAGACTGACCCCAATCTGTCAATGTGACACTATCAGTGAAGAGCAGACTGACCCCACTCTGTCAATGTAACGCACCCAAAAAAGAGCAGACAGACCCCACTCTGTCAATGTAACACACCTGGGGAAGAGCAGACTGACCCCTCTCTGTCAATGTAACCCACCCAGGGAAGAGCAGACTGACCCTACTCTGTCAATGCAACATTCCCAGGGAAGATCAGACTGACCACACTCTGTCAATGTAACCCACCCAGGGAAGAACAGACTGACCCCACTCTGTCAATGTAACGCACCCAAAAAAGAGCAGACTGACCCCACTCTGTCAATGTAACGCACCCAAACAAGAGCAGACTGACCTCACTCTGTCAATGTAACACACCCTGGGAAGAGCAGACTGACCCCAATCTGTCAATGTGACACTCTCAGTGAAGAGCAGACTGACCCCACTCTGTCAATGTAACGCACCCAAAAAAAAGCAGACTGACCCCACTCTGTCAATGTAACACACCCAGGGAAGAGCAGACTGACCCCACTCTGTCAATGCAACATACCCAGGGACGATCAGACTGACCCCACTCTGTCAATGCTACACACCCAGGGAAGAGCAGACTGACCCCAATCAGTCAATGTCACCCACCCAGGAAGATCAGACTGACCGCACTCTGTCAATGTAACACACTCAAAAACGAGCAGACTGACCGCACTCTGCCAATGTAACTCATCCAGGTAAGAGCAGACTGACCCCACTCTGTCCATGTAACACACCCAGTGAAGGGCAGACTGACCCCACTCTGTCAATGTAACACCCCCAGGGAAGAGCAGCCTGACCCCACTCTGTCAATGTAACACACCCAGGGAAGAGCAGACTGACCGCACTCTGTCAATGTGACACTCTCAGGGAAGAGCAGACTGACCCCAATCTGTCAATGTGACACTCTCAGGGAAGAGCAGACTGACCCCACTCTGTCAATGCAACATACCCAGGGAAGATCAGACTGACCCCACTCTGTCAATGCAACACACCCAGGGAAGAGCAGACTGACCCCACTCTGTCAATGTAACACACCCAGGGAAGAGCAGACTGACCACACTCTGTCAATGTCACACACCCAGGGAAGATCAGACTGACCCCACTCTGTCAATGTAACACACCCAAAAAAGAGCAGACTGATCCCACTCTGTCAATGTAACACACTCAAAAAAGAGCAGACTGACCGCACTCTGCCAATGTAACTCACCCAGGTAAGAGCAGACTGACCCCACTCTGTCAATGTAACACACCCAGGGAAGAGCAGCCTGACCCCACTCTGTCAATGTCTCACACCCAGGGAAGAGCAGACTGACCCCACTCTGTCAATGTGACACTCTCAGGGAAGAGCAGACTGACCCCACTCTGTCAATGTAACACACCCAGGGGAGAGCAGACTGACCCCACTCTGTCAATGCAACACACCCAGGGAAGAGCAGACTGACTCCACTCTGTCAATGCAACACACCCAGGGAAGAGCAGACTGACCGCACTCTGTCAATGTAACACACGCTGGGAAGGGCAGACTGAGCCCACTCTGTCAATGTGACACTGTCAGGGAAAAGCAGACTGACCGCACACTGTCAATGTATCAAACCGAGGAAAAAGCAGACTGACCCCACTGTGTCAATGTAACACACCCATGGAAGAGCAGACTGACACCACTCTGTCAATGCAACACACCCAGGGAGGAGCAGACTGACCGCACTCTGTCAATGTAACACACCCAGGGAAGAGCAGACTGACCCCACTCTGTAAATGTAACACACCCAGGGAGGAGCAGACTGACCCCACTCTGTCAATGTAACGCACCCAAAAAAGAGCAGACTGACCCCACTCTGTCAATGTAACGCACCCAAACAAGAGCAGACTGACCTCACTCTGTCAATGTAACACACCCTGGGAAGAGCAGACTGACCCCAATCTGTCAATGTGACACTCGCAGTGAAGAGCAGACTGACCCCACTCTGTCAATGTAACGCACCCAAAAAAAAGCAGACTGACCCCACTCTGTCAATGTAACACACCCAGGGAAGAGCAGACTGACCCCTCTCTGTCAATGTCACCCACCCAGGGAAGAGCAGACTGACCCCACTCTGTCAATGCAACATACCCAGGGACGATCAGACTGACCCCACTCTGTCAATGCAACACACCCAGGGAAGAGCAGACTGACCCCAATCAGTCAATGTCACACACCCAGGAAGATCAGACTGACCGCACTCTGTCAATGTAACACACTCAAAAACGAGCAGACTGACCGCACTCTGCCAATGTAACTAATCCAGGTAAGAGCAGACTGACCCCACTCTGTCCATGTAACACACCCAGTGAAGGGCAGACTGACCCCACTCTGACAATGTAACACCCCCAGGGAAGAGCAGCCTGACCCCACTCTGTCAATGTAACACACCCAGGGAAGAGCAGACTGACCCAACTCTGTCAATATGACACTCTCAGGGAAGAGCAGACTGACCGCACTCTGTCAATGTGACACTCTCAGGGAAGAGCAGACTGACCGCACTCTGTCAATGTAACACACCCAGGGAAGAGCAGACTGACCCCACTCTGTCAATGCAACACACCCAGGGAAGAGCAGACTGACCCCACTCTGTCAATGTAACACACCCAGGGAA
Source organism: Chiloscyllium punctatum (assembly GCF_047496795.1). Lineage (NCBI taxonomy): Eukaryota > Metazoa > Chordata > Chondrichthyes > Orectolobiformes > Hemiscylliidae > Chiloscyllium > Chiloscyllium punctatum. The sequence goes on from NC_092788.1 coordinate 12,050,205, forward strand.
GGGCAGACTGACCCCACTCTGTCAATGTAACACACCGGGGGAAAAGCAGACTGACCCCTCTCTCTCCATGTAACTCACCCAGGGGAGAGCAGACTTACCCCACTCTGTCAATGTAACAAACCGAGGGAAGAGCAGATTGACCCCACTCTGTCAATGTAACACACCCAGGGAAGAGCAGACTGACCCCACTCTGTCAATGTAACACACGCAGGGAGGAGCAGACAGACCCCGTTCTGTCAATGTAACCCACCCAGGGAAGAACAGACTGACCCCACTCTGTCAATGTAACACACCCAGGGAAGAGCAGACTGACCCCACTCTGTCAGTGTAACACACCCAGGGAAGAGCAGACTGACCCCACTCTGTCAATGTAACACACCCAGAGAAGAGCGGACTGACCCCACTCTGTCAATGTAACCCACCCAGTGAAGAGCAGACTGACCCCTCTCCCTCAATGTAACTCACCCAGGGAAGAGCAGACTGACCGCACTCTGTCAATGTACCACACCCAGGGAAGAGCAGACTGACCCCAATCTGTCAATGTGACACTCTCAGTGAAGAGCAGACTGACCCCACTCTGTCAATGTGACACTCTCAGGGAAGAGCAGACTGAACGCACTCTGTCAATGTGAGACTCTCAGGGAAGAGCAGACTGACCCCACTCTGTCAAAGTAACACACCCAGGGAAGAACAGACTGACCCCACTCTGTCAATGTAACCCACCCAGGGAAGAGCAGACTGACCCCACTCTGTCAATGCAACATACCCAGGGAAGATCAGACTGACCCCACTCTGTCAATGCAACACTCCCAGGGAAGAGCAGACTGACCCCACTCTGTCAATGTTACACACCCAGGGAAGAGCAGACTGACCTAACTCTGTCAATGTCACACACCCAGGAAAGATCAGACTGACCCCACTCTGTCAATGCAACACACCCAAAAAAGAGCAGACTGATCCCAGTCTGTCAATGTAACACACTCAAAAAAGAGCAGACTGACCGCACTCTGCCAATGTAACTCACCCAGGTAAGAGCAGACTGACCCCACTCTGTCAATGTGACACTCTCAGGGAAGAGCAGACTGACCGCACTCTGTCAATGTAACACATCCAGGGAAGAGCAGACTGACCCCACTGTGTCAATGTAACACACCCAGGGGAGAGCAGACTGACCCCACTCTGTCAATGCAACACACCCAGGGAAGAGCAGACTGACCGCACTCTGTCGATGTCACACACCCAGGGAAGAGCAGACTGACCCCAGTCTGTCAATGTGACACTGTCAGGGAAGAGCAGACTGAACCCACTCTGTCAATGTAACACACCGAGTTAAGAGCAGACTGACCCCACTCTGTCAATGTCACACACCCAGGGAAGAGCAGACTGACCGCACTCTGTCAATATAACACACCCAGGGAAGAGCAGTCTGACCCCACTCTGTCAATGTAACGCACCCAAAAAAGAGCAGACTGACCCCACTCTGTGAATGTAACGCACCCAAACAAGAGCAGACTGACCGCACTCTGTCAATGTAAAACACCCAGGGAAGAGCAGACTGACCCCAATCTGTCAATGTGACACTATCAGTGAAGAGCAGACTGACCCCACTCTGTCAATGTAACGCACCCAAAAAAGAGCAGACAGACCCCACTCTGTCAATGTAACACACCTGGGGAAGAGCAGACTGACCCCTCTCTGTCAATGTAACCCACCCAGGGAAGAGCAGACTGACCCTACTCTGTCAATGCAACATTCCCAGGGAAGATCAGACTGACCACACTCTGTCAATGTAACCCACCCAGGGAAGAACAGACTGACCCCACTCTGTCAATGTAACGCACCCAAAAAAGAGCAGACTGACCCCACTCTGTCAATGTAACGCACCCAAACAAGAGCAGACTGACCTCACTCTGTCAATGTAACACACCCTGGGAAGAGCAGACTGACCCCAATCTGTCAATGTGACACTCTCAGTGAAGAGCAGACTGACCCCACTCTGTCAATGTAACGCACCCAAAAAAAAGCAGACTGACCCCACTCTGTCAATGTAACACACCCAGGGAAGAGCAGACTGACCCCACTCTGTCAATGCAACATACCCAGGGACGATCAGACTGACCCCACTCTGTCAATGCTACACACCCAGGGAAGAGCAGACTGACCCCAATCAGTCAATGTCACCCACCCAGGAAGATCAGACTGACCGCACTCTGTCAATGTAACACACTCAAAAACGAGCAGACTGACCGCACTCTGCCAATGTAACTCATCCAGGTAAGAGCAGACTGACCCCACTCTGTCCATGTAACACACCCAGTGAAGGGCAGACTGACCCCACTCTGTCAATGTAACACCCCCAGGGAAGAGCAGCCTGACCCCACTCTGTCAATGTAACACACCCAGGGAAGAGCAGACTGACCGCACTCTGTCAATGTGACACTCTCAGGGAAGAGCAGACTGACCCCAATCTGTCAATGTGACACTCTCAGGGAAGAGCAGACTGACCCCACTCTGTCAATGCAACATACCCAGGGAAGATCAGACTGACCCCACTCTGTCAATGCAACACACCCAGGGAAGAGCAGACTGACCCCACTCTGTCAATGTAACACACCCAGGGAAGAGCAGACTGACCACACTCTGTCAATGTCACACACCCAGGGAAGATCAGACTGACCCCACTCTGTCAATGTAACACACCCAAAAAAGAGCAGACTGATCCCACTCTGTCAATGTAACACACTCAAAAAAGAGCAGACTGACCGCACTCTGCCAATGTAACTCACCCAGGTAAGAGCAGACTGACCCCACTCTGTCAATGTAACACACCCAGGGAAGAGCAGCCTGACCCCACTCTGTCAATGTCTCACACCCAGGGAAGAGCAGACTGACCCCACTCTGTCAATGTGACACTCTCAGGGAAGAGCAGACTGACCCCACTCTGTCAATGTAACACACCCAGGGGAGAGCAGACTGACCCCACTCTGTCAATGCAACACACCCAGGGAAGAGCAGACTGACCCCACTCTGTCAATGCAACACACCCAGGGAAGAGCAGACTGACCGCACTCTGTCAATGTAACACACGCTGGGAAGGGCAGACTGAGCCCACTCTGTCAATGTGACACTGTCAGGGAAAAGCAGACTGACCGCACACTGTCAATGTATCAAACCGAGGAAAAAGCAGACTGACCCCACTGTGTCAATGTAACACACCCATGGAAGAGCAGACTGACACCACTCTGTCAATGCAACACACCCAGGGAGGAGCAGACTGACCGCACTCTGTCAATGTAACACACCCAGGGAAGAGCAGACTGACCCCACTCTGTAAATGTAACACACCCAGGGAGGAGCAGACTGACCCCACTCTGTCAATGTAACGCACCCAAAAAAGAGCAGACTGACCCCACTCTGTCAATGTAACGCACCCAAACAAGAGCAGACTGACCTCACTCTGTCAATGTAACACACCCTGGGAAGAGCAGACTGACCCCAATCTGTCAATGTGACACTCGCAGTGAAGAGCAGACTGACCCCACTCTGTCAATGTAACGCACCCAAAAAAAAGCAGACTGACCCCACTCTGTCAATGTAACACACCCAGGGAAGAGCAGACTGACCCCTCTCTGTCAATGTCACCCACCCAGGGAAGAGCAGACTGACCCCACTCTGTCAATGCAACATACCCAGGGACGATCAGACTGACCCCACTCTGTCAATGCAACACACCCAGGGAAGAGCAGACTGACCCCAATCAGTCAATGTCACACACCCAGGAAGATCAGACTGACCGCACTCTGTCAATGTAACACACTCAAAAACGAGCAGACTGACCGCACTCTGCCAATGTAACTAATCCAGGTAAGAGCAGACTGACCCCACTCTGTCCATGTAACACACCCAGTGAAGGGCAGACTGACCCCACTCTGACAATGTAACACCCCCAGGGAAGAGCAGCCTGACCCCACTCTGTCAATGTAACACACCCAGGGAAGAGCAGACTGACCCAACTCTGTCAATATGACACTCTCAGGGAAGAGCAGACTGACCGCACTCTGTCAATGTGACACTCTCAGGGAAGAGCAGACTGGCCGCACTCTGTCAATGTAACACACCCAGGGAAGAGCAGACTGACCCCACTCTGTCAATGCAACACACCCAGGGAAGAGCAGACTGACCCCACTCTGTCAATGTAACACACCCAGGGAAGCGCAGACTGACCCCACTCTGTCAATGTAACACACCGGGGGAAAAGCAGACTGACCCCTCTCTCTCCATGTAACTCACCCAGGGGAGAGCAGACTTACCCCACTCTGTCAATGTAACAAACCCAGGGAAGAGCAGATTGACCCCACTCTGTCAATGTAACACACCCAGGGAAGAGCAGACTGACCCCGTTCTGTTAATGTAACCCACCCCGGGAAGAACAGACTAACCCCACTCTGTCAATGTAACACACCCAGGGAAGAGCAGACTGACCCCACTCTGTCAGTGTAACACACCCAGGGAAGAGCAGACTGACCCCACTCTGTCAATGTAACACACCCAGAGAAGAGCGGACTGACCCCACTCTGTCAATGTAACCCACCCAGTGAAGAGCAGACTGACCCCTCTCCCTCAATGTAACTCACCCAGGGAAGAGCAGACTGACCGCACTCTGTCAATGTACCACACCCAGGGAAGAGCAGACTGACCCCAATCTGTCAATGTGACACTCTCAGTGAAGAGCAGACTGACCCCACTCTGTCAATGTGACACTCTCAGGGAAGAGCAGACTGACCGCACTCTGTCAATGTGAGACTCTCAGGGAAGAGCAGACTGACCCCACTCTGTCAAAGTAACACACCCAGGGAAGAACAGACTGACCCCACTCTGTCAATGTAACCCACCCAGGGAAGAGCAGACTGACCCCACTCTGTCAATGCAACATACCCAGGGAAGATCAGACTGACCCCACTCTGTCAATGCAACACACCCAGGGAAGAGCAGACTGACCCCACTCTGTCAATGTTACACACCCAGGGAAGAGCAGACTGACCTAACTCTGTCAATGTCACACACCCAGGAAAGATCAGACTGAGCCCACTCTGTCAATGTAACACACCCAAAAAAGAGCAGACTGATCCCAGTCTGTCAATGTAACACACTCAAAAAAGAGCAGACTGACCGCACTCTGCCAATGTAACTCACCCAGGTAAGAGCAGACTGACCCCACGCTGTCAATGTAACACACCCAGTGAAGGGCAGACTGACCCCTCTCTGTCAATGTACCACACCCAAGGAAGAGCAGACTGACCCCACCCTGTCAATGTAACACACCCAGTGAAGGGCAGACTGACCCCACACTGTCACTGTAACACACCCACGGAAGAGCAGACTGACCCCACTCTGTCAATGTGACACTCTCAGGGAAGAGCAGACTGACCGCACTCTGTCAATGTAACACACCCAGGGAAGAGCTGACTGACCCCACTGTGTCAATGTAACACACCCAGGGGAGAGCAGACTGACCCCACTCTGTCAATGCAACACACCCAGGGAAGAGCAGACTGACCGCACTCTGTCAATGTCACACACCCAGGGAAGAGCAGACTGACCCCACTCTGTCAATGTGACACTGTCAGGGAAGAGCAGACTGACCCCACTCTGTCAATGTAACACACCGAGTTAAGAGCAGACTGACCCCACTCTGTCAATGTCACACACCCAGGGAAGAGCAGACTGACCGCACTCTGTCAATATAACACACCCAGGGAAGAGCAGTCTGACCCCACTCTGTCAATGTAACGCACCCAAAAAAGAGCAGACTGACCCCACTCTGTCAATGTAACGCACCCAAACAAGAGCAGACTGACCGCACTCTGTCAATGTAAAACACCCAGGGAAGAGCAGACTGACGCCAATCTGTCAATGTGACACTATCAGTGAAGAGCAGACTGACCCCACTCTGTCAATGTAACGCACCCAAAAAAGAGCAGACAGACCCCACTCTGTCAATGTAACACACCTGGGGAAGAGCAGACTGACCCCTCTCTGTCAATGTAACCCACCCAGGGAAGAGCAGACTGACCCTACTCTGTCAATGCAACATTCCCAGGGAAGATCAGACTGACCCCACTCTGTCAATGCAGCACACCCAGGGAAGAGCAGACTGACCCCACTCTGTCAATGTCACACACCCAGGAAGATCAGACTGACCGCACTGTGTCAATGTAACACACTCAAAAACGAGCAGACTGACCGCACTCTGCCAATGTAACTCACCCAGGTAAGAGCAGACTGACCCCACTCTGTCCATGTAACACACCCAGTGAAGGGCAGACTGACCCCACTCTGTCAATGTAACCCACCCAGGGAAGAACAGACTGACCCCACTCTGTCAATGTAACGCACCCAAAAAAGAGCAGACTGACCCCACTCTGTCAATGTAACACACCCAAACAAGAGCAGACTGACCTCACTCTGTCAATGTAACACACCCTGGGAAGAGCAGACTGACCCCAATCTGTCAATGTGACACTCTCAGTGAAGAGCAGACTGACCCCACTCTGTCAATGTAACGCACCCAAAAAAAAGCAGACTGACCCCACTCTGTCAATGTAACACACCCAGGGAAGAGCAGACTGACCCCTCTCTGTCAATGTAACCCACCCAGGGAAGAGCAGACTGACCCCACTCTGTCAATGCAACATACCCAGGGACGATCAGACTGACCCCACTCTGTCAATGCAACACACCCAGGGAAGAGCAGACTGACCCCAATCAGTCAATGTCACCCACCCAGGAAGATCAGACTGACCGCACTCTGTCAATGTAACACACTCAAAAACGAGCAGACTGACCGCACTCTGCCAATGTAACTCATCCAGGTAAGAGCAGACTGACCCCACTCTGTCCATGTAACACACGCAGTGAAGGGCAGTCTGACCCCACTCTGTCAATGTAACACCCCCAGGGAAGAGCAGCCTGACCCCACTCTGTCAATGTAACACACCCAGGGAAGAGCAGACTGACCCAACTCTGTCAATATGACACTCTCAGGGAAGAGCAGACTGACCGCACTCTGTCAATGTGACACTCTCAGGGAAGAGCAGACTGACCGCACTCTGTCAATGTAACACACCCAGGGAAGAGCAGACTGACCCCACTCTGTCAATGCAACACACCCAGGGAAGAGCAGACTGACCCCACTCTGTCAATGCAACACACCCAGGGAGGAGCAGACTGACCGCACTCTGTCAATGTAACACACCCAGGGAAGAGCAGACTGACCCCACTCTGTAAATGTAACACACCCAGGGAGGAGCAGACTGACCCCACTCTGTCAATGTAACGCACCCAAAAAAGAGCAGACTGACCCCACTCTGTCAATGTAACGCACCCAAACAAGAGCAGACTGACCTCACTCTGTCAATGTAACACACCCTGGGAAGAGCAGACTGACCCCAATCTGTCAATGTGACACTCGCAGTGAAGAGCAGACTGACCCCACTCTGTCAATGTAACGCACCCAAAAAAAAGCAGACTGACCCCACTCTGTCAATGTAACACACCCAGGGAAGAGCAGACTGACCCCTCTCTGTCAATGTCACCCACCCAGGGAAGAGCAGACTGACCCCACTCTGTCAATGCAACATACCCAGGGACGATCAGACTGACCCCACTCTGTCAATGCAACACACCCAGGGAAGAGCAGACTGACCCCAATCAGTCAATGTCACACACCCAGGAAGATCAGACTGACCGCACTCTGTCAATGTAACACACTCAAAAACGAGCAGACTGACCGCACTCTGCCAATGTAACTAATCCAGGTAAGAGCAGACTGACCCCACTCTGTCCATGTAACACACCCAGTGAAGGGCAGACTGACCCCACTCTGACAATGTAACACCCCCAGGGAAGAGCAGCCTGACCCCACTCTGTCAATGTAACACACCCAGGGAAGAGCAGACTGACCCAACTCTGTCAATATGACACTCTCAGGGAAGAGCAGACTGACCGCACTCTGTCAATGTGACACTCTCAGGGAAGAGCAGACTGGCCGCACTCTGTCAATGTAACACACCCAGGGAAGAGCAGACTGACCCCACTCTGTCAATGCAACACACCCAGGGAAGAGCAGACTGACCCCACTCTGTCAATGTAACACACCCAGGGAAGGGCAGACTGACCCCACTCTGTCAATGTAACACACCGGGGGAAAAGCAGACTGACCCCTCTCTCTCCATGTAACTCACCCAGGGGAGAGCAGACTTACCCCACTCTGTCAATGTAACAAACCCAGGGAAGAGCAGATTGACCCCACTCTGTCAATGTAACACACCCAGGGAAGAGCAGACTGACCCCGTTCTGTTAATGTAACCCACCCAGGGAAGAACAGACTAACCCCACTCTGTCAATGTAACACACCCAGGGAAGAGCAGACTGACCCCACTCTGTCAGTGTAACACACCCAGGGAAGAGCAGACTGACCCCACTCTGTCAATGTAACACACCCAGAGAAGAGCGGACTGACCCCACTCTGTCAATGTAACCCACCCAGTGAAGAGCAGACTGACCCCTCTCCCTCAATGTAACTCACCCAGGGAAGAGCAGACTGACCGCACTCTGTCAATGTACCACACCCAGGGAAGAGCAGACTGACCCCAATCTGTCAATGTGACACTCTCAGTGAAGAGCAGACTGACCCCACTCTGTCAATGTGACACTCTCAGGGAAGAGCAGACTGACCGCACTCTGTCAATGTGAGACTCTCAGGGAAGAGCAGACTGACCCCACTCTGTCAAAGTAACACACCCAGGGAAGAACAGACTGACCCCACTCTGTCAATGTAACCCACCCAGGGAAGAGCAGACTGACCCCACACTGTCAATGCAACATACCCAGGGAAGATCAGACTGACCCCACTCTGTCAATGCAACACACCCAGGGAAGAGCAGACTGACCCCACTCTGTCAATGCTACACACCCAGGGAAGAGCAGACTGACCCCAATCAGTCAATGTCACCCACCCAGGAAGATCAGACTGACCGCACTCTGTCAATGTAACACACTCAAAAACGAGCAGACTGACCGCACTCTGCCAATGTAACTCATCCAGGTAAGAGCAGACTGACCCCACTCTGTCCATGTAACACACCCAGTGAAGGGCAGACTGACCCCACTCTGTCAATGTAACACCCCCAGGGAAGAGCAGCCTGACCCCACTCTGTCAATGTAACACACCCAGGGAAGAGCAGACTGACCGCACTCTGTCAATGTGACACTCTCAGGGAAGAGCAGACTGACCCCAATCTGTCAATGTGACACTCTCAGGGAAGAGCAGACTGACCCCACTCTGTCAATGCAACATACCCAGGGAAGATCAGACTGACCCCACTCTGTCAATGCAACACACCCAGGGAAGAGCAGACTGACCCCACTCTGTCAATGTAACACACCCAGGGAAGAGCAGACTGACCACACTCTGTCAATGTCACACACCCAGGGAAGATCAGACTGACCCCACTCTGTCAATGTAACACACCCAAAAAAGAGCAGACTGATCCCACTCTGTCAATGTAACACACTCAAAAAAGAGCAGACTGACCGCACTCTGCCAATGTAACTCACCCAGGTAAGAGCAGACTGACCCCACTCTGTCAATGTAACACACCCAGGGAAGAGCAGCCTGACCCCACTCTGTCAATGTCTCACACCCAGGGAAGAGCAGACTGACCCCACTCTGTCAATGTGACACTCTCAGGGAAGAGCAGACTGACCCCACTCTGTCAATGTAACACACCCAGGGGAGAGCAGACTGACCCCACTCTGTCAATGCAACACACCCAGGGAAGAGCAGACTGACCCCACTCTGTCAATGCAACACACCCAGGGAAGAGCAGACTGACCGCACTCTGTCAATGTAACACACGCTGGGAAGGGCAGACTGAGCCCACTCTGTCAATGTGACACTGTCAGGGAAAAGCAGACTGACCGCACACTGTCAATGTATCAAACCGAGGAAAAAGCAGACTGACCCCACTGTGTCAATGTAACACACCCATGGAAGAGCAGACTGACACCACTCTGTCAATGCAACACACCCAGGGAGGAGCAGACTGACCGCACTCTGTCAATGTAACACACCCAGGGAAGAGCAGACTGACCCCACTCTGTAAATGTAACACACCCAGGGAGGAGCAGACTGACCCCACTCTGTCAATGTAACGCACCCAAAAAAGAGCAGACTGACCCCACTCTGTCAATGTAACGCACCCAAACAAGAGCAGACTGACCTCACTCTGTCAATGTAACACACCCTGGGAAGAGCAGACTGACCCCAATCTGTCAATGTGACACTCGCAGTGAAGAGCAGACTGACCCCACTCTGTCAATGTAACGCACCCAAAAAAAAGCAGACTGACCCCACTCTGTCAATGTAACACACCCAGGGAAGAGCAGACTGACCCCTCTCTGTCAATGTCACCCACCCAGGGAAGAGCAGACTGACCCCACTCTGTCAATGCAACATACCCAGGGACGATCAGACTGACCCCACTCTGTCAATGCAACACACCCAGGGAAGAGCAGACTGACCCCAATCAGTCAATGTCACACACCCAGGAAGATCAGACTGACCGCACTCTGTCAATGTAACACACTCAAAAACGAGCAGACTGACCGCACTCTGCCAATGTAACTAATCCAGGTAAGAGCAGACTGACCCCACTCTGTCCATGTAACACACCCAGTGAAGGGCAGACTGACCCCACTCTGACAATGTAACACCCCCAGGGAAGAGCAGCCTGACCCCACTCTGTCAATGTAACACACCCAGGGAAGAGCAGACTGACCCAACTCTGTCAATATGACACTCTCAGGGAAGAGCAGACTGACCGCACTCTGTCAATGTGACACTCTCAGGGAAGAGCAGACTGGCCGCACTCTGTCAATGTAACACACCCAGGGAAGAGCAGACTGACCCCACTCTGTCAATGCAACACACCCAGGGAAGAGCAGACTGACCCCACTCTGTCAATGTAACACACCCAGGGAAGGGCAGACTGACCCCACTCTGTCAATGTAACACACCGGGGGAAAAGCAGACTGACCCCTCTCTCTCCATGTAACTCACCCAGGGGAGAGCAGACTTACCCCACTCTGTCAATGTAACAAACCCAGGGAAGAGCAGATTGACCCCACTCTGTCAATGTAACACACCCAGGGAAGAGCAGACTGACCCCGTTCTGTTAATGTAACCCACCCCGGGAAGAACAGACTAACCCCACTCTGTCAATGTAACACACCCAGGGAAGAGCAGACTGACCCCACTCTGTCAGTGTAACACACCCAGGGAAGAGCAGACTGACCCCACTCTGTCAATGTAACACACCCAGAGAAGAGCGGACTGACCCCACTCTGTCAATGTAACCCACCCAGTGAAGAGCAGACTGACCCCTCTCCCTCAATGTAACTCACCCAGGGAAGAGCAGACTGACCGCACTCTGTCAATGTACCACACCCAGGGAAGAGCAGACTGACCCCAATCTGTCAATGTGACACTCTCAGTGAAGAGCAGACTGACCCCACTCTGTCAATGTGACACTCTCAGGGAAGAGCAGACTGACCGCACTCTGTCAATGTGAGACTCTCAGGGAAGAGCAGACTGACCCCACTCTGTCAAAGTAACACACCCAGGGAAGAACAGACTGACCCCACTCTGTCAATGTAACCCACCCAGGGAAGAGCAGACTGACCCCACTCTGTTAATGCAACATACCCAGGGAAGATCAGACTGACCCCACTCTGTCAATGCAACACACCCAGGGAAGAGCAGACTGACCCCACTCTGTCAATGTTACACACCCAGGGAAGAGCAGACTGACCTAACTCTGTCAATGTCACACACCCAGGAAAGATCAGACTGAGCCCACTCTGTCAATGTAACACACCCAAAAAAGAGCAGACTGATCCCAGTCTGTCAATGTAACACACTCAAAAAAGAGCAGACTGACCGCACTCTGCCAATGTAACTCACCCAGGTAAGAGCAGACTGACCCCACGCTGTCAATGTAACACACCCAGTGAAGGGCAGACTGACCCCTCTCTGTCAATGTACCACACCCAAGGAAGAGCAGACTGACCCCACCCTGTCAATGTAACACACCCAGTGAAGGGCAGACTGACCCCACACTGTCACTGTAACACACCCACGGAAGAGCAGACTGACCCCACTCTGTCAATGTGACACTCTCAGGGAAGAGCAGACTGACCGCACTCTGTCAATGTAACACACCCAGGGAAGAGCTGACTGACCCCACTGTGTCAATGTAACACACCCAGGGGAGAGCAGACTGACCCCACTCTGTCAATGCAACACACCCAGGGAAGAGCAGACTGACCGCACTCTGTCAATGTCACACACCCAGGGAAGAGCAGACTGACCCCACTCTGTCAATGTGACACTGTCAGGGAAGAGCAGACTGACCCCACTCTGTCAATGTAACACACCGAGTTAAGAGCAGACTGACCCCACTCTGTCAATGTCACACACCCAGGGAAGAGCAGACTGACCGCACTCTGTCAATATAACACACCCAGGGAAGAGCAGTCTGACCCCACTCTGTCAATGTAACGCACCCAAAAAAGAGCAGACTGACCCCACTCTGTCAATGTAACGCACCCAAACAAGAGCAGACTGACCGCACTCTGTCAATGTAAAACACCCAGGGAAGAGCAGACTGACGCCAATCTGTCAATGTGACACTATCAGTGAAGAGCAGACTGACCCCACTCTGTCAATGTAACGCACCCAAAAAAGAGCAGACAGACCCCACTCTGTCAATGTAACACACCTGGGGAAGAGCAGACTGACCCCTCTCTGTCAATGTAACCCACCCAGGGAAGAGCAGACTGACCCTACTCTGTCAATGCAACATTCCCAGGGAAGATCAGACTGACCCCACTCTGTCAATGCAGCACACCCAGGGAAGAGCAGACTGACCCCACTCTGTCAATGTCACACACCCAGGAAGATCAGACTGACCGCACTGTGTCAATGTAACACACTCAAAAACGAGCAGACTGACCGCACTCTGCCAATGTAACTCACCCAGGTAAGAGCAGACTGACCCCACTCTGTCCATGTAACACACCCAGTGAAGGGCAGACTGACCCCACTCTGTCAATGTAACCCACCCAGGGAAGAACAGACTGACCCCACTCTGTCAATGTAACGCACCCAAAAAAGAGCAGACTGACCCCACTCTGTCAATGTAACACACCCAAACAAGAGCAGACTGACCTCACTCTGTCAATGTAACACACCCTGGGAAGAGCAGACTGACCCCAATCTGTCAATGTGACACTCTCAGTGAAGAGCAGACTGACCCCACTCTGTCAATGTAACGCACCCAAAAAAAAGCAGACTGACCCCACTCTGTCAATGTAACACACCCAGGGAAGAGCAGACTGACCCCTCTCTGTCAATGTAACCCACCCAGGGAAGAGCAGACTGACCCCACTCTGTCAATGCAACATACCCAGGGACGATCAGACTGACCCCACTCTGTCAATGCAACACACCCAGGGAAGAGCAGACTGACCCCAATCAGTCAATGTCACCCACCCAGGAAGATCAGACTGACCGCACTCTGTCAATGTAACACACTCAAAAACGAGCAGACTGACCGCACTCTGCCAATGTAACTCATCCAGGTAAGAGCAGACTGACCCCACTCTGTCCATGTAACACACCCAGTGAAGGGCAGTCTGACCCCACTCTGTCAATGTAACACCCCCAGGGAAGAGCAGCCTGACCCCACTCTGTCAATGTAACACACCCAGGGAAGAGCAGACTGACCCAACTCTGTCAATATGACACTCTCAGGGAAGAGCAGACTGACCGCACTCTGTCAATGTGACACTCTCAGGGAAGAGCAGACTGACCGCACTCTGTCAATGTAACACACCCAGGGAAGAGCAGACTGACCCCACGCTGTCAATGCAACACACCCAGGGAAGAGCAGACTGACCCCACTCTGTCAATGCAACACACCCAGGGAGGAGCAGACTGACCGCACTCTGTCAATGTAACACACCCAGGGAAGAGCAGACTGACCCCACTCTGTAAATGTAACACACCCAGGGAGGAGCAGACTGACCCCACTCTGTCAATGTAACGCACCCAAAAAAGAGCAGACTGACCCCACTCTGTCAATGTAACGCACCCAAACAAGAGCAGACTGACCTCACTCTGTCAATGTAACACACCCTGGGAAGAGCAGACTGACCCCAATCTGTCAATGTGACACTCGCAGTGAAGAGCAGACTGACCCCACTCTGTCAATGTAACGCACCCAAAAAAAAGCAGACTGACCCCACTCTGTCAATGTAACACACCCAGGGAAGAGCAGACTGACCCCTCTCTGTCAATGTCACCCACCCAGGGAAGAGCAGACTGACCCCACTCTGTCAATGCAACATACCCAGGGACGATCAGACTGACCCCACTCTGTCAATGCAACACACCCAGGGAAGAGCAGACTGACCCCAATCAGTCAATGTCACACACCCAGGAAGATCAGACTGACCGCACTCTGTCAATGTAACACACTCAAAAACGAGCAGACTGACCGCACTCTGCCAATGTAACTAATCCAGGTAAGAGCAGACTGACCCCACTCTGTCCATGTAACACACCCAGTGAAGGGCAGACTGACCCCACTCTGACAATGTAACACCCCCAGGGAAGAGCAGCCTGACCCCACTCTGTCAATGTAACACACCCAGGGAAGAGCAGACTGACCCAACTCTGTCAATATGACACTCTCAGGGAAGAGCAGACTGACCGCACTCTGTCAATGTGACACTCTCAGGGAAGAGCAGACTGGCCGCACTCTGTCAATGTAACACACCCAGGGAAGAGCAGACTGACCCCACTCTGTCAATGCAACACACCCAGGGGAGAGCAGACTTACCCCACTCTGTCAATGTAACAAACCCAGGGAAGAGCAGATTGACCCCACTCTGTCAATGTAACACACCCAGGGAAGAGCAGACTGACCCCGTTCTGTTAATGTAACCCACCCAGGGAAGAACAGACTAACCCCACTCTGTCAATGTAACACACCCAGGGAAGAGCAGACTGACCCCACTCTGTCAGTGTAACACACCCAGGGAAGAGCAGACTGACCCCACTCTGTCAATGTAACACACCCAGAGAAGAGCGGACTGACCCCACTCTGTCAATGTAACCCACCCAGTGAAGAGCAGACTGACCCCTCTCCCTCAATGTAACTCACCCAGGGAAGAGCAGACTGACCGCACTCTGTCAATGTACCACACCCAGGGAAGAGCAGACTGACCCCAATCTGTCAATGTGACACTCTCAGTGAAGAGCAGACTGACCCCACTCTGTCAATGTGACACTCTCAGGGAAGAGCAGACTGACCGCACTCTGTCAATGTGAGACTCTCAGGGAAGAGCAGACTGACCCCACTCTGTCAAAGTAACACACCCAGGGAAGAACAGACTGACCCCACTCTGTCAATGTAACCCACCCAGGGAAGAGCAGACTGACCCCACTCTGTCAATGCAACATACCCAGGGAAGATCAGACTGACCCCACTCTGTCAATGCAACACACCCAGGGAAGAGCAGACTGACCCCACTCTGTCAATGTTACACACCCAGGGAAGAGCAGACTGACCTAACTCTGTCAATGTCACACACCCAGGAAAGATCAGACTGAGCCCACTCTGTCAATGTAACACACCCAAAAAAGAGCAGACTGATCCCAGTCTGTCAATGTAACACACTCAAAAAAGAGCAGACTGACCGCACTCTGCCAATGTAACTCACCCAGGTAAGAGCAGACTGACCCCACGCTGTCAATGTAACACACCCAGTGAAGGGCAGACTGACCCCTCTCTGTCAATGTACCACACCCAAGGAAGAGCAGACTGACCCCACCCTGTCAATGTAACACACCCAGTGAAGGGCAGACTGACCCCACACTGTCACTGTAACACACCCACGGAAGAGCAGACTGACCCCACTCTGTCAATGTGACACTCTCAGGGAAGAGCAGACTGACCGCACTCTGTCAATGTAACACACCCAGGGAAGAGCTGACTGACCCCACTGTGTCAATGTAACACACCCAGGGGAGAGCAGACTGACCCCACTCTGTCAATGCAACACACCCAGGGAAGAGCAGACTGACCGCACTCTGTCAATGTCACACACCCAGGGAAGAGCAGACTGACCCCACTCTGTCAATGTGACACTGTCAGGGAAGAGCAGACTGACCCCACTCTGTCAATGTAACACACCGAGTTAAGAGCAGACTGACCCCACTCTGTCAATGTCACACACCCAGGGAAGAGCAGACTGACCGCACTCTGTCAATATAACACACCCAGGGAAGAGCAGTCTGACCCCACTCTGTCAATGTAACGCACCCAAAAAAGAGCAGACTGACCCCACTCTGTCAATGTAACGCACCCAAACAAGAGCAGACTGACCGCACTCTGTCAATGTAAAACACCCAGGGAAGAGCAGACTGACGCCAATCTGTCAATGTGACACTATCAGTGAAGAGCAGACTGACCCCACTCTGTCAATGTAACGCACCCAAAAAAGAGCAGACAGACCCCACTCTGTCAATGTAACACACCTGGGGAAGAGCAGACTGACCCCTCTCTGTCAATGTAACCCACCCAGGGAAGAGCAGACTGACCCTACTCTGTCAATGCAACATTCCCAGGGAAGATCAGACTGACCCCACTCTGTCAATGCAGCACACCCAGGGAAGAGCAGACTGACCCCACTCTGTCAATGTCACACACCCAGGAAGATCAGACTGACCGCACTGTGTCAATGTAACACACTCAAAAACGAGCAGACTGACCGCACTCTGCCAATGTAACTCACCCAGGTAAGAGCAGACTGACCCCACTCTGTCCATGTAACACACCCAGTGAAGGGCAGACTGACCCCACTCTGTCAATGTAACCCACCCAGGGAAGAACAGACTGACCCCACTCTGTCAATGTAACGCACCCAAAAAAGAGCAGACTGACCCCACTCTGTCAATGTAACACACCCAAAAAGAGCAGACTGACCTCACTCTGTCAATGTAACACACCCTGGGAAGAGCAGACTGACCCCAATCTGTCAATGTGACACTCTCAGTGAAGAGCAGACTGACCCCACTCTGTCAATGTAACGCACCCAAAAAAAAGCAGACTGACCCCACTCTGTCAATGTAACACACCCAGGGAAGAGCAGACTGACCCCTCTCTGTCAATGTAACCCACCCAGGGAAGAGCAGACTGACCCCACTCTGTCAATGCAACATACCCAGGGACGATCAGACTGACCCCACTCTGTCAATGCAACACACCCAGGGAAGAGCAGACTGACCCCAATCAGTCAATGTCACCCACCCAGGAAGATCAGACTGACCGCACTCTGTCAATGTAACACACTCAAAAACGAGCAGACTGACCGCACTCTGCCAATGTAACTCATCCAGGTAAGAGCAGACTGACCCCACTCTGTCCATGTAACACACCCAGTGAAGGGCAGTCTGACCCCACTCTGTCAATGTAACACCCCCAGGGAAGAGCAGCCTGACCCCACTCTGTCAATGTAACACACCCAGGGAAGAGCAGACTGACCCAACTCTGTCAATATGACACTCTCAGGGAAGAGCAGACTGACCGCACTCTGTCAATGTGACACTCTCAGGGAAGAGCAGACTGACCGCACTCTGTCAATGTAACACACCCAGGGAAGAGCAGACTGACCCCACGCTGTCAATGCAACACACCCAGGGAAGAGCAGACTGACCCCACTCTGTCAATGCAACACACCCAGGGAAGAGCAGACTGACCCCACTCTGTCAATGTAACACACCCAGGGAAGGGCAGACTGACCCCACTCTGTCAATGTAACACACCGGGGGAAAAGCAGACTGACCCCTCTCTCTCCATGTAACTCACCCAGGGGAGAGCAGACTTACCCCACTCTGTCAATGTAACACACCCAGGGAAGAGCAGATTGACCCCACTCTGTCAATGTAACACACCCAGGGAAGAGCAGACTGACCCCACTCTGTCAATGTAACACACCCAGGGAAGAGCAGACAGACCCCGTTCTGTCAATGTAACCCACCCAGGGAAGAACAGACTGACCCCACTCTGACAATGTAACACACCCAGGGAAGAGCAGACTGACCCCACTCTGTCAGTGTAACACACCCAGGGAAGAGCAGACTGACCCCACTCTGTCAATGTAACACACCCAGAGAAGAGCGGACTGACCCCACTCTGTCAATGTAACCCACCCAGTGAAGAGGAGACTGACCCCTCTCCCTCAATGTAACTCACCCAGGGAAGAGCAGACTGACCGCACTCTGTCAATGTAACACACCCAGGGAAGAGCAGACTGACCCCACTCTGTCAATGTGACACTCTCAGGGAAGAGCAGACTGACCGCACTCTGTCAATGTGACACTCTCAGTGAAGAGCAGACTGACCGCACTCTGTCAATGTAACAAACCGAGGGAAGAGCAGACTGACCCCACTGTGTCAATGTAACACTCCCAGGGAAGAGCAGACTGACCCCACTCTGTCAATGCAACACACCCAGGGAAGAGCAGACTGACCCCACTCTGTCAATGTAACACACCCAGGGAAGGGCAGACTGACCCCACTCTGTCAATGTCACACACCCAGGGAAGAGCAGACTGACCCCCACTCTGTCAATGCAACACACCCAGTGAAGAGCAGACTGACCTCACTCTGTCAATGTAACACACCCAGGGAAGGGCAGACTGACCCCACTCTGTCAATGTAACACACCGAGGGAAAAGCAGACTGACCCCACTCTGTCAATGTAACCCACGCAGGGAAGAGCAGACTGACCTCACTCCGTCAATGGAACACACTCAGCGAAGATCAGACTGACCTCACTCTGTCAATGTAACACACCCTGGGATGAGCAGACTGACCACTCTCTATCAATGTAACTCTGAGTGTGTGGGGTAAGTCGCAATATTCAGGGGTTAGTGCCTGGAACACAGTGTCTGAGAGTGTGGGATAGGCCGGATTAATCCAGGGTTTAGGGTCTGGAACACAGTGTCTGTGGGAGTAGGATAAACCGGATTAATCCAGTGGTTATGGTCTGGTACAATGTGCTGGAAAGTGTGGGGAAGGCCTATTCAATTCCGGTGGTAGAGACTGGAATAAAGTATCCGGGAGTGTGGGAGAGGCTGGATTAATCCAGGCATTAGGGTCTGGAACACAGTGTCTGAGAGTGTGGGATAGGCTGGATTAATTCGGGGGATAGTGTCGGGAACACAGTGGTTGAGAGTGTGGGGTAGGCCGGAATATTCCAGGGATTAGGGTCTGGAACACAGTGTCTGAGAGTGAGGGAGAGGCCGGATTAATCCAGGGGTTAGGGCCTGGAACACAGTGTCTGAGAGTGTATGATAGACCCGGTCTATCCAGTGGTTCGGATCTGGAATACAATGTATGAGAGTGTGGGATAGGCCGGATTAATCCAGGGGTTAGGGTCTGGAACAAAGTGCCGGAGAGTGTTGGATAGGCCGGATTATTCCAGGCATTAAGGTCTGGAACACAGGGTGTCTGAGAGTGTGGGATAGGCGGGATTAATCCAGGGGTTAGTGTCTGGAACACAGTGTCTGAGAGTGTGGGGTAGGCCACAATATTCCAGGGTTAATGATCTGGAACACAGTGTCTGAGAGTGTGGGATAGGCCAGTTTAATCTAGGGGTTAGGGTTGGAACACAGCGCCTGAGAGTGTGGGACATGCCGGATTAAAACAGGGGTTAGTGTCTGGAACAAAGTGCCGGAGAGTGTGGGATAGGCCAGATTAATCTAGGGGTTTGTGTCTGGAATTCAGTGTCTGAGAGTGTGGGATAGGCCGGATTAATCTAGAGGTTTGTGTCTTGAATTCAGTGGCTGAAAGTGTGGGGAGAGTGGGTTAATCCAGTGGTTAGGGTCTGGAACAAAGTGCCGGAGATTGTGGGATAGGCCAGATTAATCCAGTGGCTAGTGTCTGGTTACATTGTCTGACAGTATGGGATAGGCCGGATTAATCTAGGGGTTTGTGTCTGGAATTCAGTGTCTGAGAGTGTGGGATAGGCCGGATTAATCCAGTGGTTCGGGTTTGGAACACTGTGCCAGGGAGTGTGGGGTAGGCCGGATTAATCCAGGGGTTAGTGCCTGGAATACAGTGGCTGAGATTGTGGGGGAGGCCAGGTTATTCCAGTGTTTAGGATCTGGAACACTGTGTCTGAGAGTGTAGGATAGGCTGGATTAATCCAGGGGTTAGTGTGTGGAATACAGTGTCTGAGAGTGAGGGATAGGCCGTGTCTATCCAGAGGTTAAGGTCTGGAATACAGTGTCTGAGAATGTGGGATAGGCCGGATTAATCCAGGGTTGAGGGTCTGGAACACAGTGTCTGAGAGTGTGGGATAGGCCGGATTAATCCAGGGTTTAGGGTCTGGAACACAGTGTCTGTGGGAGTAGGATAAACTGGATTAATCCAGTGGTTATGGTCTGGTACAATGTGCTGGAAAGTGTGGGGAAGTCCTATTCAATTCCGGTGGTAGAGACTGGAATAAAGTATCCGGGAGTGTGGGAGAGGCTGGATTAATCCAGGCATTAGGGTCTGGAACACAGTGTCTGAGAGTGTGGGATAGGCTGGATTAATTCGGGGGATAGTGTCGGGAACACAGTGGTTGAGAGTGTGGGGTAGGCCGGAATATTCCAGGGATTAGGGTCTGGAACACAGTGTCTGAGAGTGAGGGAGAGGCCGGATTAATCCAGGGGTTAGGGCCTGGAACACAGTGTCTGAGAGTGTATGATAGACCCGGTCTATCCAGTGGTTCGGATCTGGAATACAATGTATGAGAGTGTGGGATAGGCCGGATTAATCCAGGGGTTAGGGTCTGGAACAAAGTGCCGGAGAGTGTTGGATAGGCCGGATTATTCCAGGCATTAAGGTCTGGAACAAAGGGTGTCTGAGAGTGTGGGATAGGCGGGATTAATCCAGGGGTTAGTGTCTGGAACACAGTGTCTGAGAGTGTGGGGTAGGCCACAATATTCCAGGGTTAATGATCTGGAACACAGTGTCTGAGAGTGTGGGATAGGCCAGTTTAGTCTAGGGGTTAGGGTTGGAACACAGCGCCTGAGAGTGTGGGACATGCCGGATTAAAACAGGGGTTAGTGTCTGGAACAAAGTGCCGGAGAGTGTGGGATAGGCCAGATTAATCTAGGGGTTTGTATCTGGAATTCAGTGTCTGAGAGTGTGGGATAGGCCGGATTAATCTAGAGGTTTGTGTCTTGAATTCAGTGGCTGAAAGTGTGGGGAGAGTGGGTTAATCCAGTGGTTAGGGTCTGGAACAAAGTGCCGGAGATTGTGGGATAGGCCAGATTAATCCAGTGGCTAGTGTCTGGTTACATTGTCTGAGAGTATGGGATAGGCCGGATTAATCTAGGGGTTTGTGTCTGGAATTCAGTGTCTGAGAGTGTGGGATAGGCCGGATTAATCCAGTGGTTCGGGTTTGGAACACTGTGCCAGGGAGTGTGGGGTAGGCCGGATTAATCCAGGGGTTAGTGCCTGGAATACAGTGGCTGAGATTGTGGGGGAGGCCAGGTTATTCCAGTGTTTAGGATCTGGAACACTGTGTCTGAGAGTGTAGGATAGGCTGGATTAATCCAGGGGTTAGTGTGTGGAATACAGTGTCTGAGAGTGAGGGATAGGCCGTGTCTATCCAGAGGTTAAGGTCTGGAATACAGCGTCTGAGAATGTGGGATAGGCCGGATTAATCCAGGGTTGAGGGTCTGGAACACAGTGTCTGAGAGTGTGGGGAGGCCGGTTCAATGCATGGGTTAGGTTCTGGAAAAAAGTGCCTGAGAGTGTGGGAAAGGTCGGATTAATCCAGGGGTTAGGGTCTGGAACAAAGTGTCTGAGGGTGTGGGATAGGCCGGATTAATCCAGGGGTTTGGCTAAACACAAAGTCTGAGAGTGTGGGGTAGGCCGGAATATTCCAGGGGTTTGGCTAAACACAGGGTCTGAGAGTGTGGGGTAGGCCGGAATATTCCAGGGGTTAGGGTCTGAAACACAGTGTCTGAGAGTGTGGGAGAGGCCGGATTAATCCCGGGGTTAGGGCCTGGAACACAGTGTCTGAGAGTGTAGAATAGACCCGGTCTATCCAGGGGTTAGGATCTGGAACACAATGTCTGAGAGTGTGGGATCGGTCGGATTAATCCAGGGATTAGGGTCTGTAACACTGTGTCCGAGAGTGTAGGATAGGCCGGCGTAATCCAGGGATAGGGTCTGGATTACAGTGATTGAGAGTGTGGGATAGGCCAGTTTAGTCTAGGTTTTAGGGATGGAACAAAGTGCCGGAGAGTGTGGGACATGCCGGATTAAAACAGGGGTTAGGGTCTGGAACAAAGTGTCGGAGAGTGTGGGATAGGCCGGATTAATCCAGGGGTTAGTGTCTGGAATACAGTGTCTGAGAGTGTGGGGAGAGTGGGCCAATCCAGTGGTTAGGGTCTGGAACAAAGTGCCGGAGATTCTGGGATAGGCCAGATTAATCCAGGGGCTAGTGTCTGGTTACATTGTCTGAGAGTATGGGATAGGCCGGATTAATCCAGGGGTTTGTGTCTGGAATTCAGTGTCAGAGTGTCGGAGAGCCGGATTAATCCAGGGGTGAGGGTCTGTAACACTGTGTCCGAGAGTGTAGGATAGGCCGGCGTAATCCAGGGTTAGGGTTGGAACACAGTGATTGAGAGTGTGGGATAGGCCAGTTTAGTCTAGGGTTTAGGGTTGGAACACAGCGCCTGAGAGTGTGGGACATGCCGGATTAAAACAGGGGTTAGGGTCTGGAACAAAGTGCCGGAGAGTGTGGGATAGGCCGGATTAATCTAGGGGTTAGTGTCTGGAACACAGTGTCTGAGAGTGTGGGGAGAGCGGGTCAATCCAGGGGTTAGGGTCTGGAACAAAGTGCCGGAGATTGTGGGATAGGCCAGATTAATCCAGGGGTTAGTGCCTGGAATACAGTGTCTGAGATTGTGGGGGAGGCCAGGTCATTCCAGGGTTTAGGGTCTGGAACACTGTGTCTGAGAGTGTAGGATAGGCTGGATTAATTCAGGGGTCAGTGTGTGGAATACAGTGCCTGAGAGTGTGGGATAGGCCGGATTAATCCCGTGTTTAGGGTCTGGAACACAGTATCTGAGAGTGTGGTGCGGCCGGTTCAATGCAGGGGTTAGGTTCTGGAAAAAAGTGCCTGAGGGTGTGGGATTGTCCGGATTAATCCAGGGGTTAGGGTCTGGGACAAAGTGTCTGAGAGTGTGGGGTAGGCCGGGTCAATTCAATGGTTAGGGTCTGGAACACAGTGTATGAGAGTGTGGGATAGGCTGGATTAATCCAGGGGTTAGGGTCTGGGACACAGTGCCTGAGAGTGTGGGATAGGCCGGATTAATCCAGGGGTTAGGGTCTGGAACACAGTATCTGAGCGTGAGAGATAGGCCGGATTAATCCAGGGTTAGTGACTGGAACACAGTGTCTGAGAGTGTGGGGTAGGCCAGGTCTTTCCATGGATTAGGGTCTGGAACACTGTGTCTGAGAGTGTCGGAGAGGCCGGATTAATCCAGGGGTTAGTGTGTGGAATACAGTGTCTGAGAGTATGGGATAGGCCGTGTCTATCCAGAGGTTAAGGTCTGGAATACAGTGTCTGAGAGTGTGGGATAGGCCGGATTAATCCAGGGTTAGTGACTGGAACACAGTGTCTGAGAGTGTGGGGAGAGCGGGTCAATCCAGGGGTTAGGGTCTGGAACAAAGAGCCAGAGATTGTGGGATAGGCCGGATTAATCCAGGGGCTAGTGTCTGGTTACATGGTCTGAGAGTATGGGATAGGCTGGATTGATCTAGCGGTTTGTGTCTGGAATATACTGTCTGAGAGTGTGGGATAGGCCGAAATAATCCAGGGTTTAGGGTCTGCAGCACAGTATCTGAGAGTGTGGGGTGGCCGGTTCAATGCAGGGGTTAGGTTCTGGAAAAAAGTGCCTGAGGGTGTGGGATAGGCCGGATTAATCCAGGGGTTAGGGTCTGGCACAAAGTGCCTGAGAGTGTGGGATAGGCCGGATTAATCCAGGGGTTAGGGTCTGGCACAAAGTGCCTGAGAGTGTGGGGAGGCCGGATTAATCCGGAGGCAAGGGTCTGGAAAACAGTGCTTGAGACTGTGGGATAGGCCGGATTAATCCTGGGTTTAGGGTTTGGAACACAGTGTCTGAGAGTGTGGGATAGGCCGGATTAATACGTAGGTTACGGTCTGGAACAAAGTGTCTGAGAGTGTGGGGTAGGCTGGAAAAATCCAGGGGTTAGGGTCTGGAACACAGAGACTTCGAATGTGAGATAGGCCGTATTAATCCAGGGGTTAGAATCTGGAACAAAGTGGGTTTAGGGTCTCGAACACAGTGCCTGAGAATCTGGGTTAGACCGGATTGATCCAGTGGTTAGGGTCTGGGACACAGTGTCTGAGAGTGTGTGATAGGTCGGATTAATCCAGGGATTAGTGCTTGGAACACAGTGTCTGAGAGTGTGGGATAGGCCTGGTCAATCCAGGGGTTACATTCTGGAGCACAATGTCTGAGAGAGTGGGATTGGTCGGATTAATCAAGGGGTTAGGGTCTGGGCCACAGTGTCTGAGAGTGTGGGGAGGCCGGTTCAATGCAGGGGTTAGGGTCTGGAAAAAAGTGTCTGAGAGTGTGGGAAAGGCCGGATTAATCCAGGGGTTAGGGTCTGGCACAAAGTGCCTGAGGGTGTGGGATAGGCCGGATTAATACAGGGGTTAGTGTCTGGAACAAAGTACCTGCGAGTGTGGGGATGACGGAATAATCCAGGATTTAGGGTCTGGAACTCAGTGTCTGAGAGTGTGGAATAGGCCGAGTCAATCCAATGGTCAGTCTCTGGAACACAGTGCCTGAGAGTGGGGAGGCCGGTTCAATGCAGGGCTTAGGTTCTGGAAAAATGTGCCTGAGAGTGTGGGAAAGGCCAGATTAATCCAGGGGTTAGGATCTGGGACACAGTGTCTGAGAATGTAGGATAGGCTGGATTAATCCAGGGGTTAGTGTGTGGAATACAGTCCCTGAGATTGTGGGATAGGCCGTTTCTATCCAGGGGTTAGGGTCTGGAACACAGTGTCTGAGAGTGTGGGATAGGCTGGATGAATCCAGGGGTTAGGGTCTGGAACACTGTGCCTGAGAGTGTAGGATAGGCCAGGTCAATCCAAGGTTTGGGTCTGGAACACAGTGTCTGAGAGTGTGGGATAGGCCGGATTAATCCAGGGGTTAGTGCCTGGAACACAGTGTCTGAGAGTGTGGGACAGGCCGGGTCAATCCAATGGCGTAGGTCTGGAACACAGTGCGTGAGAGTGTGGGATAGGCCGGATTAATCCAGTGGTTAGTGCGTGGAACACAGTTTCTGAGATTGAGGGATAGGCTGGATGAATCCAGGGGTTAGGGTCTGGAACACTGTGCCTGAGAGTATAGGATAGGCCGGATTAACCCAGCAATGTGGGTCTGGAGTGCAGTGTCTGCGTGAGTAGGATAGGCCGGATTAATCCAGGGGTTAGGGTCTGGTACAAAGTGCCGGAAAGTGTGGGAAAGGCCAATTCAATCCCGGGGTTAGAGTCTGGAACAAAGTGTCTGGGAGTGTGGGATAGGCCGGATTAATCCAGGGGTTAGGGTCTGGCACAAAGTGTCGGTGAGTGTGGGATAGGCTGGATTAATCCCGGGTTTAGGGCCTGGAACACAGTGTCTGAGAGTGTAGGATAGACCCGGTCTATCCAGGGGTTAGGATCTGGAACACAATGTCTGAGAGTGTGGGATCGGTCGGATTAATCCAGGGATTAGGGTCTGTAACACTGTGTCCGTGAGTGTAGGATAGGCCGGCGTAATCCAGGGTTAGGGTTGGAACACAGCGCCTGAGAGTGTGGGACATGCCGGTTTAAAACAGGGGTTAGGTTCTGGAACAAAGTGCCGGAGAGTGTGGGATAGGCTGGATTAATCCAGGGGTTAGTTTGTGGAATACAGTCCCTGAGAGTGTGGGATAGGCCGGATTAATTCAGCAGTGTGGGTATGGAATGCAGTGTCTGCGTGAGTAGGATAGGCCGGATTAATCCAGGGGTTAGGGACTGATTCCAAAGTGCCTGAGAGTGTGGGAAAGGCCAATTCAATCCCGGGGTTAGAGTCTGGAACAAAGTATCTGGGAGTGTGGGATAGGCCGGATTAATCCAGGCATTAGGGTCTGGAGCACAGGGTGTCTGAGAGTGTGGGATAGGCCGGATTAATCCGGGGGTTAGAGTCTGGAATACAGTGTCTGAGAGTGTGGGGAGAGTGGGTCAATCCAGTGGTTAGGGTCTGGAACAAAGAGCCAGAGATTGTGGGATAGGCCAGATTAATCCAGGGGCTAGTGTCTGGTTACATTGTCTGAGAGTACGGGATTGGCCGGATTAATCTAGGTGTTTGTGTCTGGAATACAGTGTCTGAGATTGTGGGGGAGGCCAGGTCATTCCAGTGGTTAGGGTCTGGAACACAGTGTCTGAGAGTGTAGGATAGGCCGGATTAATCCAGGGGTTAGGGTCTGGGACACTGTGTCTGAGAGTGTAGGATAGGCCGGATTAAACCAGGAGTTTGGGTCTGGGACAAAGTGTCTGAGTGTGTGGGGTAGGCCGGGTCAATTCAATGGTTAGTGTCTGGAACACAGTGTATGAGAGTGTGGGATAGGCCGGATTAATCCAGGAGTTTGGGTCTGGAACAGAGTGCCTGAGAGTGTGGGGAGGCCGGATTAAACCAGGAGTTTGGGTCTGGGACAAAGTGTCTGAGAGTGTGGGGTAGGCCAGGTTAATCCAGGGGCTAGTGTCTGGTTACATTGCCTGAGAGTATGGGATAGGCCGGATTAATCTCGGGGTTTGTGTCTGGAATACAGTATCTGAGAGTGTGGGATAGGCCGGACTAATCCAGTGGTTCAGGTTTGGAATACTGTGCCAGGGAGTGGGGTAGGCCGGATTAATCCAGGGGTTAGAGCCTGGAATACAGTGTCTGAGATTGTGGGGGAGGCCAGGTCATTCCAGTCGTTAGGGACTGGAACACTGTGTCTGAGAGTGTAGGATAGGCTGGATTAATCCAGGGGTTAGTGTGTGGAATACAGTATCTGAGATTATGGGATAGGCTGTGTCTATCCAGAGGTTAAGGTCTGGAATACAGTGTCTGAGAGTGTGGGATAGGCCGGATTAAACCAGGGGTTGGGTCTGGAACAAAGTGCCTGAGAATGTGGAGATGCCGGAATAATCCAGGATTTAGGGTCTGGAACTCAGTGTCTGGGAGTGTGGAATAGGCCGGGTCAATCCAATGGTTTGCGTATGGAACACATTGCCTATGAGTGTGGGAGAGGCCGGATTAATCCAGTGGTTAGTGTCTGGAACACAGTTTCTGAGATTGACGGATAGGCTGGATTAATCCAGGTGTTAGGTCTGGAACAAAGTATCTGAGAGTGTGGGGATGCCGGAATAATTCAGGATTTAGGGTCTGGAACTCAGTGTCTGAGAGTGTTGAATAGGCCGAGTCAATCCAATGGTTAGTCTCTGGAACACAGTGCCTGAGTGTGGGGAGGCCGGTTCAATGCAGGGCTTAGGTTCTGGAAAAATGTGCCTGAGAGTGTGGGAAAGGCCAGATTAATCCAGGGGTTAGGATCTGGGACACAGTTTCTGAGAGTGTGGGAAAGGCCAGATTAATCCAGGGGTTACGATCTGGAACAGCGTCTGAGAGTGTAGGATAGGCCGGATTAATCCAGGGGTTAGTGTCTGGAACACAGTGCCTGAGAGTGTAGGATAAACTGGATAAATCCAGGTGTTAGGGTCTGGAACACAGTGCCTGAGAGTGTAGGATAGGTTGGATAAATCCAGGGGTTAGTGTGTGGAATACAGTGTCTGAGAGTGTGGGATAGGCCAGATTAATCCAGGGGTTAGTGTCTGGAATACAGTGTCTGAGAGTGTGGGGAGGCCGGATTAATCCAGGGTTTAGGGTCTGGAACACAATGTCTGAGAGTGTGGCATAGGCCGGATTAATACGTAGGTTACGGTCTGGAACAAACTGTCTGAGAGTGTGGGGTAGGCTGGAAAAATCCAGGGGTTAGGGTCTGGAACACAGTGTCTGAGATTGTGGGATAGGCTGGATTAATCCAGTGGTTAGGGTCTGGCACAAAGTGTCTGAGAGTGTGGGATAGGCCGGGCCAATCCAGGGGTTAGTGTCTGGAACACAGTGTCTGAGAGTGTGGGGTAGGCCGGATTAATCCAGTGGTTAGGATCTGGAACACAGTGTCTGAGAGTGTGGGAGAGGCCGGACTAATCCAGGGGTTAGGGTCTGGGACAAAGTGTCTGAGAGTGTGAGAAAGGCCGGATTAATCCAGGGTTTAGTGTCTGGAACAGAGTGTCTGAGAGTGTGGGATAGGCTGGGTCAATCCAATGGTGTAGGTCTGGAACACAGTGTCTGAGGGTGTCAAATAGGCCGTATTAATCCAGGAGTTAGGGTCTGGAACACTGTGTCTGAGAGTGTGATATCAGCCGGATTAATCCAGGGGTTAGGGTTTGGCTCAAAGTGCCTGAGGGTGTGGAATAGGCCAGATTAATCCAGGGGTTAGTGTCTGGAACACAGTGTCTGAGAGTGTGAAATCGGCCGGATTAATCCAGGGGTTAGGGTCTGGAACAAAGTGCCTGAGAGTGTGCGATAGGCTGGATTAATACAGGGGTTAGGGTCTGGAACAAAGTGCCTGAGAGTGTGGGATAGGCTGGATTAATACAGGGGTTAGGGTCTGGAACAAAGTGCCTGAGAATGTGGGATAGGGTGGATTAATACAGGTGTTAGGGTCTGGAACAAAGTGCCTGAGAATGTGGGATAGGCCAGATTACGCCAGGAGTTAGGGTCTGGTACACAGTGCCCGAGTATGGAATAGGCCAGATTACCCCAGGGGTTAGGTTCTAGAACACAGTGTCTGAGAGTGTGGGGGGGGGCCGGATTAATTCAGGAGTTAGGGTCTGGAACCGAGTGTCTGAGCGTGTGGGATAGGCCGGGTCAATCCAATGGTGTAGGTCTGGAACACCGTGCGTGAGAGTGTAGGATAGGCCGGATTAATCCAGGGGTTAGGGTCTGGAACACAGTGTCTGAGAGTGTAGAAAAAACTGGATAAATCCAGGGGTTAAGTTCTGGAACACAGTGTCTGAGAGTGTGGGATAGGCTGGGTCAATCCAGGGGTTAGCATCTGGAATACAGTGTCTGAGAGTGTGGGGTAGTCTGGAATATTCCAGGGGTTAGTGTCTGGAATACAGTGTCTGAGAGTGTGGGACCGGCCGGATTAATCCAGGGATTAGTGTCTGTAACACTGTGTCCGAGAGTGTAGGATAGGCCGGCGTAATCCAGGGTTAGGGTCTGGAACACAGTGTCTGAGAGTGTGGGATTGGCCAGTTTAGTCTAGGGGTTAGGGTTGGAACACAGCGCCTGAGAGTGTGGGACATGCCGGATTAAAACAGGGGTTAGGGTCTGGAACAAAGTGCCGGAGAGTGTGGGATAGGCCGGATTAATCTAGGGGTTTGTGTCTGGAATACAGTGTCTGAGAGTGTGGGGAGAGTGGGCCAATCCAGTGGTTAGGGACTGGAACACAGTGTCTGTGAGTGTGGGACATGCCGGATTAAAACAGGTGTTAGGGTCTGGAACAAAGAGCCAGAGAGTGTGGGATAGGCCGGATTAATCCAGGGGTTAGTGTCTGGAACACAGTGTCCGTGAGTGTAGGGTAAACTGGATAAATCCAGGGGTGAGGGTCTGGAACACAGTGCCTGAGAGTGTAGGATAGGTTGGATTAATCCAGGGGTTAGTGTGTGGAATACAGTGTCTGAGAGTGTGGGATAGGCCGGATTAATCCAGGGGTTAGTGTCTGGAATACAGTGTCTGAGAGTGTGGGGAGGCCGGATTAATCCAGGGTTTAGGGTCTGGAACACAATGTCTGAGAGTGTGGCATAGGCCGGATTAGTACGTAGGTTACGGTCTGGAACAAACTGTCTGAGAGTGTGGGGTAGGCTGGAAAAATCCAGGGGTTAGCGTCTGGAACACAGAGACTTCGAATGTGAGATAGACTGTATTAATCCAGGGGTTAGAATCTGGAACACAGCATTTGAGGGTGTGGAATAGGCTGGATTAATGCAGGAGTTCGGGTCTGGAACACAGTGTCTGAGAGTGTAGGATAGGCCAGGTCAATCCAGGGGTTAGGTTCTGGAACAAAGTGCCTGAGAGTGTGGGTTAGGCCGGATTAATCCAGGGGTTAGGGCCTGGAACACAGTGCCTGAGAGTGTGGGATGGGCCGGGTCAATCCAGGGGTTCGGGTCTGTAACACAGTGTCCGAGAGCGTGGGAAAGGCCAAATTAATCCAGGGGTTAGGTCTGGAACACAGTGTCTGAGAGTGTGAGAAAGGCCGGATTAATCCAGGGGTTAGGATCTGGACCAGTGCCTGAGAGTGTAGGATTGGCTGGATTAATCCAAGGGTTAGTGTATGGAATGCAGTCCCTGAGATTGTGGGACAGGCTGTTTCTATCCAGGGGTTAAGGTCTGGAATACAGTGTCTGAGAGTGTGGAATAATCCGGGTCAATCCAATGGTTAGTGTCTGGAACACAGTGTCTGAGAGTGTGGGGCAGGCCGGATTAATCCGGGGGTTAGGGTCTGGAACAAAGTGCCTGAGAGTGTGGTATAGGACGGATTAATCCGGGGGTTAGGGTCTGGCGCAAAGTGTCTGAGTGTGTGGGATAGGCCGGATTAATCCGGGGGTTAGGGTCTGGCACAAAGTGTCGGTGAGTGTGGGATAGGCTGGATTAATCCAGGGGTTAGGGTCTGGCACACAGTGCCTGAGAGTGCGGGATGGGCCGGGTCAATCCAGGGGTTCGGGTCTGTAACACAGTGTCCGAGAGTGTGCGGGAGGCCTGAGTTATCCAGGGATTAGGGCCTGGAACACAGTGTCTGAGAGCGTGGGAAAGGCCAGATTAATCCAGGGGTTAGGATCTGGAACAGTGTCTGAGAGTGTAGGATAGGCTGGATTAATCCAGGGGTTAGTGTATGGAATACAGTCCGTGAGATTGTGGGACAGGCTGTTTCTATCCAGGGGTTAAGGTCTGGAATACAGTGTCTGAGAGTGTGGGATAGGCCGGATTAATCCAGGGGTTCGGGTCTGTAACACAGTGTCTGAGAGCGTGGGAAAGGCCAGATTAATCCAGGGGTTAGGTCTGGAACACAGTGTCTGAGAGTGTGGGAAAGGCCAGATTAATCCAGGGGTTAGGATCTGGAACAGTGTCTGAGAGTGTAAGAGAGGCTGGATTAATCCAGGGGTTAGTGTATGGAATAAAGTCCCTGAGATTGTGGGACAGGCTGTTTCTATCCAGGGGTTAAGGTCTGGAATACAGTGTCTGAGAGTGTGGGATAGGCCGGATTAATCTGGGGGTTAGGGTCTGGCACAAAGTGTCTGAGAGTGTGGGATAGGCCGGATTAATCCAGGGGTTAGGGTCTGGAACACAGTGTCTGAGAGTGTGGGATAGGCCGGATTAATCCGGGGGTTAGGGTCTGGCACAAAATGTCGGTGAGTGTGGGATAGGCCGGATTAATCCAGGGGTTAGTGTCTGGAACTCAGTGTCTGAGAGTGTGGGGATGCCGGAATAATCCAGGATTTAGGGTCTGGAACTCAGTGTCTGAGAGTGTTGAATAGGCCGAGTCAATCCAATGGTCAGTCTCTGGAACACAGTGTCTGAGTGTGGGGAGGCCGGTTCCATGCAGGGCTTAGGTTCTGGAAAAAAGTGCCTGAGAGTGTGGGAAAGGCCGGATTAATCCAGGGGTTAGGATCTGGGACACAGTTTCTGAGAGTGTGGGAAAGGCCAGATTAATCCAGGGGTTAGGTCTGGAACACAGTATCTGAGAGTGTGGGAAAGGCCAGATTAATCCGGGGCTAGGATCTGGAACAGTGTCTGAGAGTGTAGGAGAGGCTGGATTAATCCAGGGGTTAGTGTATTAAATACTGTCCCTGAGATTGTGGGACAGGCCTTTTCTATCCAGGGGTTAAGGTCTGGAATACAGTGTCTGAGAGTGTGGGATAGGCCGGATTAATCCAATGGTTAGGGTCTGGAACAAAGTGCCTGAGAGTGTGGTATAGGACGGATTAATCCGGGGGTTAGGGTCTGGCACAAAGTGTCTGAGAGTGTGGGATAGGCCGGATTAATCCAGGGGTTAGGGTCTGGCACAAAGTGCCTGAGAGTGTGGGGAGGCCGGATTAATCCGGAGGCAAGGGTCTGGAAAACAGTGCTTGAGACTGTGGGATAGGCCGGATTAATCCTGGGTTTAGGGTTTGGAACACAGTGTCTGAGAGTGTGGGATAGGCCGGATTAATACGTAGGTTACGGTCTGGAACAAAGTGTCTGAGAGTGTGGGGTAGGCTGGAAAAATCCAGGGGTTAGGGTCTGGAACACAGAGACTTCGAATGTGAGATAGGCCGTATTAATCCAGGGGTTAGAATCTGGAACAAAGTGGGTTTAGGGTCTCGAACACAGTGCCTGAGAATCTGGGTTAGACCGGATTGATCCAGTGGTTAGGGTCTGGGACACAGTGTCTGAGAGTGTGTGATAGGTCGGATTAATCCAGGGATTAGTGCTTGGAACACAGTGTCTGAGAGTGTGGGATAGGCCTGGTCAATCCAGGGGTTACATTCTGGAGCACAATGTCTGAGAGAGTGGGATTGGTCGGATTAATCAAGGGGTTAGGGTCTGGGCCACAGTGTCTGAGAGTGTGGGGAGGCCGGTTCAATGCAGGGGTTAGGGTCTGGAAAAAAGTGTCTGAGAGTGTGGGAAAGGCCGGATTAATCCAGGGGTTAGGGTCTGGCACAAAGTGCCTGAGGGTGTGGGATAGGCCGGATTAATACAGGGGTTAGTGTCTGGAACAAAGTACCTGCGAGTGTGGGGATGACGGAATAATCCAGGATTTAGGGTCTGGAACTCAGTGTCTGAGAGTGTGGAATAGGCCGAGTCAATCCAATGGTCAGTCTCTGGAACACAGTGCCTGAGAGTGGGGAGGCCGGTTCAATGCAGGGCTTAGGTTCTGGAAAAATGTGCCTGAGAGTGTGGGAAAGGCCAGATTAATCCAGGGGTTAGGATCTGGGACACAGTGTCTGAGAATGTAGGATAGGCTGGATTAATCCAGGGGTTAGTGTGTGGAATACAGTCCCTGAGATTGTGGGATAGGCCGTTTCTATCCAGGGGTTAGGGTCTGGAACACAGTGTCTGAGAGTGTGGGATAGGCTGGATGAATCCAGGGGTTAGGGTCTGGAACACTGTGCCTGAGAGTGTAGGATAGGCCAGGTCAATCCAAGGTTTGGGTCTGGAACACAGTGTCTGAGAGTGTGGGATAGGCCGGATTAATCCAGCAATGTAGTTCTGGAATGCAGTGTCTGCGTGAGTAGGATAGGCCGGATTAATCCAGGGGTTAGGGTCTGGTACAAAGTGCCGGAAAGTGTGGGAAAGGCCAATTCAATCCCGGGGTTAGAGTCTGGAACAAAGTATCTGGGAGTGTGGGATAGGCCGGATTAATCCAGGCATTAGCGTCTGGAACACAGTGTCTGAGAGTGTGGAATAGGCCGGATTAATCCAGGGGTTAGGGTCTGGCACAAAGTGCCTGCGAGTGTGGGGATGCCGGAATAATCAAGGATTTAGGATCTGGAACAGTGTCTGAGAATGTAGGATAGGCCGGATTAATCCAGGGGTTAGTGTGTGGAATACAGTCCCTGAGATTGTGGGACAGGCTGTTTCTATCCAGTGGTTAAGGTCTGGAATACAGCGTCTGAGAGTGTGGGACAGGCCGGATTAATCCAGGATTTAGGGTCTGGAACACAGTGTCTGAGAGTGTGGGATAGGCCGGATTAATCCAGGGGTTAGTGCCTGGAACACAGTGTCTGAGAGTGTGGGACAGGCCGGGTCAATCCAATGGCGTAGGTCTGGAACACAGTGCGTGAGAGTGTGGGATAGGCCGGATTAATCCAGTGGTTAGTGCGTGGAACACAGTTTCTGAGATTGAGGGATAGGCTGGATGAATCCAGGGGTTAGGGTCTGGAACACTGTGCCTGAGAGTATAGGATAGGCCGGATTAACCCAGCAATGTGGGTCTGGAGTGCAGTGTCTGCGTGAGTAGGATAGGCCGGATTAATCCAGGGGTTAGGGTCTGGTACAAAGTGCCGGAAAGTGTGGGAAAGGCCAATTCAATCCCGGGGTTAGAGTCTGGAACAAAGTGTCTGGGAGTGTGGGATAGGCCGGATTAATCCAGGGGTTAGGGTCTGGCACAAAGTGTCGGTGAGTGTGGGATAGGCTGGATTAATCCCGGGTTTAGGGCCTGGAACACAGTGTCTGAGAGTGTAGGATAGACCCGGTCTATCCAGGGGTTAGGATCTGGAACACAATGTCTGAGAGTGTGGGATCGGTCGGATTAATCCAGGGATTAGGGTCTGTAACACTGTGTCCGTGAGTGTAGGATAGGCCGGCGTAATCCAGGGTTAGGGTTGGAACACAGCGCCTGAGAGTGTGGGACATGCCGGTTTAAAACAGGGGTTAGGTTCTGGAACAAAGTGCCGGAGAGTGTGGGATAGGCTGGATTAATCCAGGGGTTAGTGTGTGGAATACAGTCCCTGAGAGTGTGGGATAGGCCGGATTAATTCAGCAGTGTGGGTATGGAATACAGTGTCTGCGTGAGTAGGATAGGCCGGATTAATCCAGGGGTTAGGGACTGATTCCAAAGTGCCTGAGAGTGTGGGAAAGGCCAATTCAATCCCGGGGTTAGAGTCTGGAACAAAGTATCTGGGAGTGTGGGATAGGCCGGATTAATCCAGGCATTAGGGTCTGGAGCACAGGGTGTCTGAGAGTGTGGGATAGGCCGGATTAATCCGGGGGTTAGAGTCTGGAATACAGTGTCTGAGAGTGTGGGGAGAGTGGGTCAATCCAGTGGTTAGGGTCTGGAACAAAGAGCCAGAGATTGTGGGATAGGCCAGATTAATCCAGGGGCTAGTGTCTGGTTACATTGTCTGAGAGTACGGGATTGGCCGGATTAATCTAGGTGTTTGTGTCTGGAATACAGTGTCTGAGATTGTGGGGGAGGCCAGGTCATTCCAGTGGTTAGGGTCTGGAACACAGTGTCTGAGAGTGTAGGATAGGCCGGATTAATCCAGGGGTTAGGGTCTGGGACACTGTGTCTGAGAGTGTAGGATAGGCCGGATTAAACCAGGAGTTTGGGTCTGGGACAAAGTGTCTGAGTGTGTGGGGTAGGCCGGGTCAATTCAATGGTTAGTGTCTGGAACACAGTGTATGAGAGTGTGGGATAGGCCGGATTAATCCAGGAGTTTGGGTCTGGAACAGAGTGCCTGAGAGTGTGGGGAGGCCGGATTAAACCAGGAGTTTGGGTCTGGGACAAAGTGTCTGAGAGTGTGGGGTAGGCCAGGTTAATCCAGGGGCTAGTGTCTGGTTACATTGCCTGAGAGTATGGGATAGGCCGGATTAATCTCGGGGTTTGTGTCTGGAATACAGTATCTGAGAGTGTGGGATAGGCCGGACTAATCCAGTGGTTCAGGTTTGGAATACTGTGCCAGGGAGTGGGGTAGGCCGGATTAATCCAGGGGTTAGAGCCTGGAATACAGTGTCTGAGATTGTGGGGGAGGCCAGGTCATTCCAGTCGTTAGGGACTGGAACACTGTGTCTGAGAGTGTAGGATAGGCTGGATTAATCCAGGGGTTAGTGTGTGGAATACAGTATCTGAGATTATGGGATAGGCTGTGTCTATCCAGAGGTTAAGGTCTGGAATACAGTGTCTGAGAGTGTGGGATAGGCCGGATTAAACCAGGGGTTGGGTCTGGAACAAAGTGCCTGAGAATGTGGAGATGCCGGAATAATCCAGGATTTAGGGTCTGGAACTCAGTGTCTGGGAGTGTGGAATAGGCCGGGTCAATCCAATGGTCAGTCTCTGGAACACATTGCCTATGAGTGTGGGAGAGGCCGGATTAATCCAGTGGTTAGTGTCTGGAACACAGTTTCTGAGATTGAGGGATAGGCTGGATTAATCCAGGTGTTAGGTCTGGAACAAAGTATCTGAGAGTGTGGGGATGCCGGAATAATTCAGGATTTAGGGTCTGGAACTCAGTGTCTGAGAGTGTTGAATAGGCCGAGTCAATCCAATGGTTAGTCTCTGGAACACAGTGCCTGAGTGTGGGGAGGCCGGTTCAATGCAGGGCTTAGGTTCTGGAAAAATGTGCCTGAGAGTGTGGGAAAGGCCAGATTAATCCAGGGGTTAGGATCTGGGACACAGTTTCTGAGAGTGTGGGAAAGGCCAGATTAATCCAGGGGTTACGATCTGGAACAGCGTCTGAGAGTGTAGGATAGGCCGGATTAATCCAGGGGTTAGTGTCTGGAACACAGTGCCTGAGAGTGTAGGATAAATTGGATAAATCCAGGTGTTAGGGTCTGGAACACAGTGCCTGAGAGTGTAGGATAGGTTGGATAAATCCAGGGGTTAGTGTGTGGAATACAGTGTCTGAGAGTGTGGGATAGGCCAGATTAATCCAGGGGTTAGTGTCTGGAATACAGTGTCTGAGAGTGTGGGGAGGCCGGATTAATCCAGGGTTTAGGGTCTGGAACACAATGTCTGAAAGTGTGGCATAGGCTGGATTAATACGTAGGTTACGGTCTGGAACAAACTGTCTGAGAGTGTGGGGTAGGCTGGAAAAATCCAGGGGTTAGGGTCTGGAACACAGTGTCTGAGATTGTGGGATAGGCTGGATTAATCCAGTGGTTAGGGTCTGGCACAAAGTGTCTGAGAGTGTGGGATAGGCCGGGCCAATCCAGGGGTTAGTGTCTGGAACACAGTGTCTGAGAGTGTGGGGTAGGCCGGATTAATCCAGTGGTTAGGATCTGGAACACAGTGTCTGAGAGTGTGGGAGAGGCCGGACTAATCCAGGGGTTAGGGTCTGGGACAAAGTGTCTGAGAGTGTGAGAAAGGCCGGATTAATCCAGGGTTTAGTGTCTGGAACAGAGTGTCTGAGAGTGTGGGATAGGCTGGGTCAATCCAATGGTGTAGGTCTGGAACACAGTGTCTGAGGGTGTCAAATAGGCCGTATTAATCCAGGAGTTAGGGTCTGGAACACTGTGTCTGAGAGTGTGATATCGGCCGGATTAATCCAGGGGTTAGGGTTTGGCTCAAAGTGCCTGAGGGTGTGGAATAGGCCAGATTAATCCAGGGGTTAGTGTCTGGAACACAGTGTCTGAGAGTGTGAAATCGGCCGGATTAATCCAGGGGTTAGGGTCTGGAACAAAGTGCCTGAGAGTGTGGGATAGGCTGGATTAATACAGGGGTTAGGGTCTGGAACAAAGTGCCTGAGAGTGTGGGATAGGCTGGATTAATACAGGGGTTAGGGTCTGGAACAAAGTGCCTGAGAATGTGGGATAGGGTGGATTAATACAGGTGTTAGGGTCTGGAACAAAGTGCCTGAGAATGTGGGATAGGCCAGATTACGCCAGGAGTTAGGGTCTGGTACACAGTGCCCGAGTATGGAATAGGCCAGATTACCCCAGGGGTTAGGTTCTAGAACACAGTGTCTGAGAGTGTGGGGGGGGCCGGATTAATTCAGGAGTTAGGGTCTGGAACCGAGTGTCTGAGCGTGTGGGATAGGCCGGGTCAATCCAATGGTGTAGGTCTGGAACACCGTGCGTGAGAGTGTAGGATAGGCCGGATTAATCCAGGGGTTAGGGTCTGGAACACAGTGTCTGAGAGTGTAGAAAAAACTGGATAAATCCAGGGGTTAAGTTCTGGAACACAGTGTCTGAGAGTGTGGGATAGGCTGGGTCAATCCAGGGGTTAGCATCTGGAATACAGTGTCTGAGAGTGTGGGGTAGTCTGGAATATTCCAGGGGTTAGTGTCTGGAATACAGTGTCTGAGAGTGTGGGACCGGCCGGATTAATCCAGGGATTAGTGTCTGTAACACTGTGTCCGAGAGTGTAGGATAGGCCGGCGTAATCCAGGGTTAGGGTCTGGAACACAGTGTCTGAGAGTGTGGGATTGGCCAGTTTAGTCTAGGGGTTAGGGTTGGAACACAGCGCCTGAGAGTGTGGGACATGCCGGATTAAAACAGGGGTTAGGGTCTGGAACAAAGTGCCGGAGAGTGTGGGATAGGCCGGATTAATCTAGGGGTTTGTGTCTGGAATACAGTGTCTGAGAGTGTGGGGAGAGTGGGCCAATCCAGTGGTTAGGGACTGGAACACAGTGTCTGTGAGTGTGGGACATGCCGGATTAAAACAGGTGTTAGGGTCTGGAACAAAGAGCCAGAGAGTGTGGGATAGGCCGGATTAATCCAGGGGTTAGTGTCTGGAACACAGTGTCCGTGAGTGTAGGATAAACTGGATAAATCCAGGGGTGAGGGTCTGGAACACAGTGCCTGAGAGTGTAGGATAGGTTGGATTAATCCAGGGGTTAGTGTGTGGAATACAGTGTCTGAGAGTGTGGGATAGGCCGGATTAATCCAGGGGTTAGTGTCTGGAATACAGTGTCTGAGAGTGTGGGGAGGCCGGATTAATCCAGGGTTTAGGGTCTGGAACACAATGTCTGAGAGTGTGGCATAGGCCGGATTAGTACGTAGGTTACGGTCTGGAACAAACTGTCTGAGAGTGTGGGGTAGGCTGGAAAAATCCAGGGGTTAGCGTCTGGAACACAGAGACTTCGAATGTGAGATAGACTGTATTAATCCAGGGGTTAGAATCTGGAACACAGCATTTGAGGGTGTGGAATAGGCTGGATTAATGCAGGAGTTCGGGTCTGGAACACAGTGTCTGAGAGTGTAGGATAGGCCAGGTCAATCCAGGGGTTAGGTTCTGGAACAAAGTGCCTGAGAGTGTGGGTTAGGCCGGATTAATCCAGGGGTTAGGGCCTGGAACACAGTGCCTGAGAGTGTGGGATGGGCCGGGTCAATCCAGGGGTTCGGGTCTGTAACACAGTGTCCGAGAGCGTGGGAAAGGCCAGATTAATCCAGGGGTTAGGTCTGGAACACAGTGTCTGAGAGTGTGAGAAAGGCCGGATTAATCCAGGGGTTAGGATCTGGACCAGTGCCTGAGAGTGTAGGATTGGCTGGATTAATCCAAGGGTTAGTGTATGGAATGCAGTCCCTGAGATTGTGGGACAGGCTGTTTCTATCCAGGGGTTAAGGTCTGGAATACAGTGGCTGAGAGTGTGGAATAATCCGGGTCAATCCAATGGTTAGTGTCTGGAACACAGTGTCTGAGAGTGTGGGGCAGGCCGGATTAATCCGGGGGTTAGGGTCTGGAACAAAGTGCCTGAGAGTGTGGTATAGGACGGATTAATCCGGGGGTGAGGGTCTGGCGCAAAGTGTCTGAGTGTGTGGGATAGGCCGGATTAATCCGGGGGTTAGGGTCTGGCACAAAGTGTCGGTGAGTGTGGGATAGGCTGGATTAATCCAGGGGTTAGGGTCTGGCACACAGTGCCTGAGAGTGCGGGATGGGCCGGGTCAATCCAGGGGTTCGGGTCTGTAACACAGTGTCCGAGAGTGTGCGGGAGGCCTGAGTTATCCAGGGATTAGGGCCTGGAACACAGTGTCTGAGAGCGTGGGAAAGGCCAGATTAATCCAGGGGTTAGGATCTGGAACAGTGTCTGAGAGTGTAGGATAGGCTGGATTAATCCAGGGGTTAGTGTATGGAATACAGTCCGTGAGATTGTGGGACAGGCTGTTTCTATCCAGGGGTTAAGGTCTGGAATACAGTGTCTGAGAGTGTGGGATAGGCCGGATTAATCCAGGGGTTCGGGTCTGTAACACAGTGTCTGAGAGCGTGGGAAAGGCCAGATTAATCCAGGGGTTAGGTCTGGAACACAGTGTCTGAGAGTGTGGGAAAGGCCAGATTAATCCAGGGGTTAGGATCTGGAACAGTGACTGAGAGTGTAAGAGAGGCTGGATTAATCCAGGGGTTAGTGTATGGAATAAAGTCCCTGAGATTGTGGGACAGGCTGTTTCTATCCAGGGGTTAAGGTCTGGAATACAGTGTCTGAGAGTGTGGGATAGGCCGGATTAATCTGGGGGTTAGGGTCTGGCACAAAGTGTCTGAGAGTGTGGGATAGGCCGGATTAATCCAGGGGTTAGGGTCTGGAACACAGTGTCTGAGAGTGTGGGATAGGCCGGATTAATCCGGGGGTTAGGGTCTGGCACAAAATGTCGGTGAGTGTGGGATAGGCCGGATTAATCCAGGGGTTAGTGTCTGGAACTCAGTGTCTGAGAGTGTGGGGATGCCGGAATAATCCAGGATTTAGGGTCTGGAACTCAGTGTCTGAGAGTGTTGAATAGGCCGAGTCAATCCAATGGTCAGTCTCTGGCACACAGTGTCTGAGTGTGGGGAGGCCGGTTCAATGCAGGGCTTAGGTTCTGGAAAAAAGTGCCTGAGAGTGTGGGAAAGGCCAGATTAATCCAGGGGTTAGGATCTGGGACACAGTTTCTGAGAGTGTGGGAAAGGCCAGATTAATCCAGGGGTTAGGTCTGGAACACAGTATCTGAGAGTGTGGGAAAGGCCAGATTAATCCGGGGCTAGGATCTGG
Organism: Chiloscyllium punctatum; assembly: GCF_047496795.1. Taxonomy (NCBI): domain Eukaryota; kingdom Metazoa; phylum Chordata; class Chondrichthyes; order Orectolobiformes; family Hemiscylliidae; genus Chiloscyllium; species Chiloscyllium punctatum. Next base: position 12,090,936 of record NC_092788.1, read on the forward strand.
AACAGTGTCTGAGAGTGTAGGAGAGGCTGGATTAATCCAGGGGTTAGTGTATTAAATACTGTCCCTGAGATTGTGGGACAGGCCTTTTCTATCCAGGGGTTAAGGTCTGGAATACAGTGTCTGAGAGTGTGGGATAGGCCGGATTAATCCAATGGTTAGTGTCTGGAACAAAGTGCCTGAGAGTGTGGTATAGGACGGATTAATCCGGGGGTTAGGGTCTGGCACAAAGTGTCTGAGAGTGTGGGATAGGCCGGATTAATCCAGGGGTTAGGGTCTGGAACACAGTGTCTGAGAGTGTGGAATAGGCCGGATTAATCCGGGGGTTAGGGTCTGGCACAAAATGTCGGTGAGTGTGGGATAGGCCGGATTAATCCAGGGGTTAGTGTCTGGAACTCAGTGTCTGAGAGTGTGGGGATGCCGGAATAATCCAGGATTTACGGTCTGGAACTCAGTGTCTGAGAGTGTTGAATAGGCCGAGTCAATCCAATGGTCAGTCTCTGGAACACAGTGTCTGAGTGTGGGGAGGCCGGTTCAATGCAGGGCTTAGGTTCTGGAAAAAAGTGCCTGAGAGTGTGGGAAAGGCAAGATTAATCCAGGGGTTAGGATCTGGGACACAGTTTCTGAGAGTGTGGGAAAGGCCAGATTAATCCAGGGGTTAGGTCTGGAACACAGTGTCTGAGAGTGTGGGAAAGGCCAGATTAATCCAGGGCTAGGATCTGGAACAGTGTCTGAGAGTGTAGGAGTGGCTGGATTAATCCAGGGGTTAGTGTATTGAATACTGTCCCTGAGATTGTGGGACAGGCCTTTTCTATCCAGGGGTTAAGGTCTGGAATACAGTGTCTGAGACTGTGGGATAGGCCGGATTAATCAAATGGTTAGTGTCTGGAACACAGTGTCTGAGATTGTGGGAGAGGCCGGATTAATCCAGGGGTTAGGATCTGGAACAAAGTGCCTGAGAGTGTGGTATAGGACGGATTAATCCGGGGGTTAGGGTCTGGCACAAAGTGTCTGAGAGTGTGGGATAGGCCGGATTAATCCAGGGGTTAGGTCTGGTACACAGTGTCTGAGAGTGTGGGAAAGGCCAGATTATTCCGGGGCTAGGATCTGGAACAGTGTCTGAGAGTGTAGGAGAGGCTGGATTAATCCAGGGGTTAGTGTATTGAATACTGTCCCTGAGATTGTGGGACAGGCCATTTCTATCCAGGGGTTAAGGTCTGGAATACAGTGTCTGAGAGTGTGGAATAATCCGGGTCAATCCAATGGTTAGGGTCTGGCACAAAGTGTCTGAGAGTGTGGGATAGGCCGGATTAATCCGGGGGTTAGGGTCTGGAACACAGTGTCTGAGAGTGTGGGATAGGCCGGGTCAATCCAATGGTTAGTGTCTGTACACAGTGTCTGAGAGTGTGGGAGAGGCCGGATTAATCCAGAGGTTAGGATCTGGGACACAGTTTCTGAGAGTGTGGGAAAGGCCAGATTAATCCAGGGGTTAGGGTCTGGAACACAGTGTCTGAGAGTGTGGGAAAGGCCGGATTAATCCAGGGGTTAGGATCTGGGACACAATTTCTGAGAGTGTGGAATCGGTCGGATTAATCCAGTTGTTAAGGTCTGGGACACAGCATTTGAGAGTGTGGGATAGACTGGATTAATGCAGGGGTTAGGGCCTGGAACACAGTGTCTGAGAGTGTGGGATAGGCCGGATTAATCCAGGGGTTATGGTCTGGGACACAGCATTTGAGAGTGTGGGATAGACTGGATTAATGCAGGAGTTAGGGTCTGGAACACAGTGTCTGAGAGTGTAGGATAGGCCGGATTAATCCAGCAGTGTGGGTCTGGAATGCAGTGTCTGCAGGAGAAGGATAGGCCAGATTAATCCAGGGGTTAGGGTCTGGTACAAAGTGCCAGAAAATATGGGGAAGGCCGATTCAATCCCGGGTTAGTGTCTGGAACAAGGTAGCTGGGAGTCTGGGATAGGCTGGATTAATGCAGGCATTAGGGCCTGGAACACATGGTGTCTGAGAGTGTGGGATAGGCCGGAATAATCCAGGGGTTAGGGTCAGGTGCAAAGTGCCGGAAAGTGCGGGGAAGGCCGATTCAATCCCGGGGTTAGGTTCTGGCTCAAAGTGCGTGAGGGTTTGGGATAGTTTCTGAGAGTGTAGGAGAGGTTGGATTAATCCAGGGGTTAGTGTGGAGTACAGTCCCTGAGATTGTGGGACAGGCCGTTTCTATCCAGGGGTTAGTGTGGAATACAGTCCCTGAGATTGTGGGACAGGCCGTTTCTATCCAGGGGTTAGTGTGGAATACAGTCCCTGAGATTGTGGGACAGGCCGTTTCTATCCAGGGGTTAGTGTGGAATACAGTCCCTGAGATTGTGGGACAGGCCGTTTCTATCCAGGGGTTAGTGTGGAATACAGTCCCTGAGATTGTGGGACAGGCCGTTTCTAACCAGGGGTTAAGGTCTGGAATACAGCGTCTGAGAGTGTGAAATCGGCCAGATTAATCCAGGGGTTAGGGTCTGGCACAAAGTGCCTGAGAGTTTGGGATAGGCCGGATTAATACAGCGGTTAGGGTCTGGAAAAAAGTGCCTGAGAGTATGGGAGGCCGGATTAAACCAGGGGTTAGTGTCTGGGACAAAGTGTCTGAGAGTGTGGGGTAGGCTGGGTCAATTCAATGGTTAGGGTCTGGAACACAGTGTCTGAGAGTGTGGGATAGGCCGGATTAATCCAGAGGCAAGGGTCTGCAAAACAGTGCCTAGGAGTGTGGGATAGGACGGATTAATCCAGGATTTAGGGTCTGGAACACAGTGTCTGAGAGTGTGTAGTAGGCCGTATTAATACGTAGGTTACGGTCTGGAACAAAGTGTCTGAGAGTGTGGGGTAGGCCGGATTAATACGTAGGTTACGGTCTGGAACAAAGTGTCTGAGAGTGAGGGATAGGCCGGATTAATCCAGGGGTTAGGGTCTGGAACACAGAGACTTCGAATGTGAGATAGACCGTATTAATCCAGGGGTTAGGATCTGGAATAAAGTGGGTTTAGGGTCTCGAACACAGTGCCTGAGAATCTGGGTTAGACCGGATTGATCCAGTGATTAGTGCCTGGGACACAGTGTCTGAGAGTGTGTGATCGGTCGGATTAATCCAGGGGTTAGGGTCTGGAACGCAGTGTCTGAGAGTGTGAGATAGGCCGGGTAAATCCAGGGGTTAGGGTCTGGGACACAGTGTCTGAGAGTGTGAGACATGCCGGATTAATTCAGGGGTTAGGGTCTGGAACAAAGTGCCGGAGAGTTTGGGATAGGCCGGATTAATCCAGGGGTTAGGGTCTGGAATACAGTGTCTGAGAGTATGGGATAATCCGGATTAATCTAGGGGTTTGTGTCTGGAATACAGTGTCTGAGAGTGTCGGATAGGTTGGATTAATCCAGGGGTTAGGGTCTGGAATACAGTGTCTGAGAGTGTGGGATAGGCCGGATTAATCCAGGGGTTAGTGTGTGGAATACAGTGTCTGAGAGTGTAGGATAGGCCGGATTAATCCAGGGGTTAGTGTGTGGAATACAGTGTCTGAGAGTGTGGGTAGGCTGGAAAAATCCAGGGGTTAGCGTCTGGAACACAGAGACTTCGAATGTGAGATAGACCGTATTAATCCAGGGGTTAGAATCTGGAACAAAGTGGGTTTAGGGTCTCGAACACAGTGCCTGAGAATCTGGGTTAGACCAGATTGATCCAGTGGTTAGGGTCTGGGACACAGTGTCTGAGAGTGTGTGATCGGTCGGATTAATCCAGGGGTTAGGGTCTGGAATACAGGGTATGAGAGTGTGGGATAGGCCAGATTAATCTAGGGGTTAGTGCCTGGAACACAGTGTCTGAGAGATTGGGATAGGCCAGATTACTCCAGGGGTTAGGTTCTAGAACACAGTGTCTAAGAGTGTGGGATAGGCCGGATTAATCCAGGGGGTAGGGTCTTGGACACAGTGTCAGAGAATGTGGTGTATGCCAGATTAATCCAGGGGTGAGTGTCTGGAATACAGTGTCTGAGAGTGTGGGATAGGCCGGATTAATCCAGGGGTTAGGTTCTGGAAAAAAGTGCCTGAGAGTGGGAGAAAGGCCGAATTAAACCAGGGGTTAGTGTCTGGGACAAAGTGTCTGAGAGTGTGGGGTAGACCCGTTTAATCCAGGGGTTAGGGTCTGGCACAAAGTGTCTGAGAGTGTGGGATAGGCCGGATTAATCCAGGGGTTAGGGTCTCGGACAAAGTGCCTGAGAGTGTGGGATAGGCCGGATTAATCCAGGGTTTAGGGTCAGGTGCAAAGTGCCGGAAAGTGCGGGGAAGGCCGATTCAATCACGGGGTTAGGTTCTGGCTCAAAGTGCGTGAGGGTTTGGGATAGGCCGGATTAATCCAGGGGTTAGGGTCTGGAATACAGTGGCTGAGAGTGTGGAATAATCCGGGTCAATCCAATGGTTAATGTCTGGAACACAGTGGCTGAGAGTGTGGGGTAGGCCGGATTAATCCAGGGGTTAGGATCTGGAACACAGTGTCTGAGAGTGTGGTATAGGCTGGATTAATCCAGGGGTTAGGATCTGGGACACAGTTTCTGAGAGTGTGGGAAAGGCCAGATTAATCCAGGGGTTAGGGTCTGGAACACAGTGTCTGAGAGTGTGGGAAAGGCTGGATTAATCCAGGGGTTAGTGTATTGAATACTGTCCCTGAGATTGTGGGACAGGCCATTTCTATCCAGGGGTTAAGGTCTGGAATACTGAGTCTGAGAGTGTGGAATAATCCGGGTCAATCCAATGGTTAGTGTCTGGAACACAGTGTCTGAGAGTGTGGGATAGGCCGGATTAATCCGGGGGTTAGGGTTTGGCACAAAGTGCCTGAGGGTGTTGAATAGGCCAGATTAATCCAGGGGTTAGTGTCTGGAACACAGTGTCTGAGAGTGTGGGATAGGCTGGATTAATACAGGGGTTAGGGTCTGGAACAAAGTGCCTGAGAATGTGGGATAGGCCAGATTACGCCAGGAGTTAGGTTCTAGAACACAGTGTCTGAGAGTGTGGGGGGGGCCGGATTAATTCAGGAGTTAGGGTCTGGAACCGAGTGTCTGAGCGTGTGGGATAGGCCGGGTCAATCCAATGGTGTAGGTCTGGAACACCGTGCATGAGAGTGTGGGATAGGCTGGATTAATCCAGGGGTTAGGGTCTGGAACACAGTGTCTGAGGGTGTGGGATAGGCTGGATAAATCCAGGGGTTAGGGTCTGGAACACAGTGTCTGAGAGTGTGGGATAGGCCGGATTAATCCAGGGGTTAGGGTCTGGAATACAGTGTCTGAGAGTGTGGGGTAGGCTGGAATATTCCAGGGGTTAGTGTCTGGAATACAGTGTCTGAGAGTGTGGGACCGGCCGGATTAATCCAGGGTTAGGGTCTGGAACAGAGTGTCTGAGAGTGTGGGATTGGCCAGTTTAGTCTAGGGGTTAGGGTTGGAACACAGCGCCTGAGAGTGTGGGACATGCCGGATTAAAACAGGGGTTAGGGTCTGGAACAAAGTGCCGGAGAGTGTGGGATAGGCCGGATTAATCTAGGGGTTTGTGTCTGGAATACAGTGTCTGAGAGTGTGGGGAGAGTGGGCCAATCCAGTGGTTAGGGTCTGGAACACAGTGTCTGTGAGTGTGGGACATCCCGGATTAAAACAGGTGTTAGGGTCTGGAACAAAGAGCCAGAGAGTGTGGGATAGGCCGGATTAATCCAGGGGTTAGTGTCTGGAACACAGTGCCTGAGAGTGTAGGGTAAACTGGATAAATCCAGGGGTGAGGGTCTGGAACACAGTGCCTGAGAGTGTAGGATAGGTTGGATTAATCCAGGGGTTAGTGTGTGGAATACAGTGTCTGAGAGTGTGGGATAGGCCGGATTAATCCAGGGGTTAGTGTCTGGAATACAGTGTCTGAGAGTGTGGGGAGGCCGGATTAATCCAGGGTTTAGGGTCTGGAACACAATGTCTGAGAGTGTGGCATAGGCCGGATTAGTACGTAGGTTACGGTCTGGAACAAACTGTCTGAGAGTGTGGGGTAGGCTGGAAAAATCCAGGGGTTAGCGTCTGGAACACAGAGACTTCGAATGTGAGATAGACCGTATTAATCCAGGGGTTAGAATCTGGAACACAGCATTTGAGGGTGTGGAATAGGCTGGATTAATGCAGGAGTTCGGGTCTGGAACACAGTGTCTGAGAGTGTAGGATAGGCCAGGTCAATCCAGGGGTTAGGTTCTGGAACAAAGTGCCTGAGAGTATGGGTTAGGCCGGATTAATCCAGGAGTTAGGGCCAGGAACACAGTGCCTGAGAGTGTGGGATGGGCCGGGTCAATCCAGGGGTTCGGGTCTGTAACACAGTGTCCGAGAGCGTGGGAAAGGCCAGATTAATCCAGGGGTTAGGTCTGGAACACAGTGTCTGAGAGTGTGAGAAAGGCCGGATTAATCCAGGGGTTAGGATCTGGAACAGTGCCTGAGAGTGTAGGATTGGCTGGATTAATCCAAGGGTTAGTGTATGGAATACAGTCCCTGAGATTGTGGGACCGGGTGTTTCTATCCAGGGGTTAAGGTCTGGAATACAGTGTCTGAGAGTGTGGGATAGGCCGGATTAATCCAGGGGTTAGGGTCTGGAACAAAGTGCCTGAGAGTGTGGTATAGGACGGATTAATCCGGGGGTTAGGGTCTGGCGCAAAGTGTCTGAGAGTGTGGGATAGGCCGGATTAATCCAGGGGTTAGGATCTGGAACAGTGTCTGAGAGTGTAGGATAGGCCGGATTAATCCAGGGGTTAGGATCTGGAACAGTGTCTGAGAGTGTGGGAAAGGCCAGATTAATCCATGGGTTAGGGTCTGGAACACAGTTTCTGAGATTGTGGGGCAGGCCGGATTAATCCAGGGGTTAGGATCTGGAACAAAGTGCCTGAGAGTGTGGGGATGCCGGAATAATCCTGGATTTAGGGTCTGGAACTCAGTGTCTGAGAGTGTTGAATAGGCCGAGTCAATCCAATGGTCAGTCTCTGGAACACAGTGTCTGAGTGTGGGGAGGCCGGTTCAATGCAGGGTTTAGGTTCTGGAAAAATGTGCCTGAGAGTGTGGGAAAGGCCGGATTAATCCAGGGGTTAGGATCTGGGACACAGTTTCTGAGAGTGTGGGAAAGGCCAGATTAATCCAGGGGTTAGGGTCTGGAACACAGTGTCTGAGAGTGTGGGAAAGGCCGGATTAATCCAGGGGTTAGGATCTTGGACACAATTTCTGAGAGTGTGGAATCGGTCGGATTAATCCAGTTGTTAAGGTCTGGGACACAGCATTTGAGAGTGTGGGATAGACTGGATTAATGCAGGGGTTAGGGCCTGGAACACAGTGTCTGAGAGTGTGGGATAGGCCGGATTAATCCAGAGGTTAAGGTCTGGGACACAGCATTTGAGAGTGTGGGATAGACTGGATTAATGCAGGAGTTAGGGTCTGGAACACAGTGTCTGAGAGTGTAGGAAAGGCCGGATTAATCCAGGGGTTAGGGTCTGGTACAAAGTGCCAGAAAATATGGAGAAGGCCGATTCAATCCCGGGGTTAGTGTCTGGAACAAGGTAGCTGGGAGTGTGGGATAGGCCGGATTAATGCAGGCATTAGGGCCTGGAACACATGGTGTCTGAGAGTGTGGGATAGGCCGGAATAATCCAGGGGTTAGGGTCTGAAACAAAGTGCATGAGAGTGTGGGATAGGCCGGATTAAACCAGGGGCTAGGCTCTGGAACATGTGATAGGGTTAGGGTGAGGGTTAGGCATAGCTGGGGCCCATACGTGGGCCTGTCTCTTTGTTGGCTACGTAGAACAGTTGATCTTCCGTAATTACACCGGCACCACTCCCCACCTCTTCCTCCGCTACATTGATGACTGCATTGGCGCCACCTCGTGCTCCCGTGAGGAGGTTGAGCAATTCATCAACTTCACCAACACATTCCACCCTGACCTTAAATTTACCTGGACCATCTCTGACACCTCCCTCCCCTTCCTGGACCTCTCCATCTCCACTAATGACGACCGACTTGACACTGACATTTTTTACAAACCCACCGACTCCCATAGCTACCTGGATTACACCTCTTCCCAACCTATCTCTTGCAAAAATGCCATCCCGTATTCCCAATTTCTCCACCTCCGCCGTATCTGCTCCCAGGAGGACCAGTTCCACCATAGGACACACCAGATGGCCTCCTTCTTTAGGGACCGCAATTTCCCTTCCCACGTGGTTAAAGATGCCCTTCCACATCCCGCACCTCCACCCTCAGACCCCACCCCTCCAACTGTAACAAGGACAGAACCCTCCTGGTGCTCACCTTCCACCCTACAAACCTTCGCATAAACCAAATCATCCGCCGACATTTCTGCCACCTCCAAACAGAACCCACCACCAGGGATATATTTCCTTCCCCACCCCTTTATGCCTTCCGCAAAGACCGTTCCCTCCGTGACTACCTGGTCAGGTCCACGCCCCCCTACAACCCACCCTCCAATCCTGGCACTTTCCCCTGCCACTGCAGGAACTGTAAAACCTGCGCCCACACCTCCTCCCTCACCTCCATCCAAGGCCCTAAAGGAGCCTTCCACATCCATCAAAGTTTTATTTGCACATCCACTAATATCATTTATTGTATCCGTTGCTCCCGATGTGGTCTCCTCTACATTAGGAAGACTGGGCGCCTCCTAGCAGAGCGCTTTAGGGAACATCTCTGGGACACCCGCACCAATCAACCAAACCGCCCCGTGGCCCAACATTTCAACTCCCCCTCCCACTCTGCCGAGGACATGGAGGTCCTGGGCCTCCTTCACCGCCGCTCCCTCACCACCAGACGCCTGGAGGAAGAACGACTCAACTTCCGCCTTGGAACACTTCAACCCCAGGGCATCAATGTGGACTTCAACAGTTTCCTCATTTCCCCTTCCCCCACCTCATCCTAGTTTCAAACTTCCAGCTCAGTAACTGTCCCCATGACTTGTCCGGACTTGTCCGACCTGCCTATCTCCTTTTCCACCTATCCACTCCACCCTCTCCTCCCTGACCTGTCACCTTCATCCCCTCCCCCACTCACCCATTGTACTCTATGCTACTTTCTCCCCACCCACACCCTCCTCTAGCTTATCTCTTCATGCTTCAGGCTCACTGCCTTTATTCCTGATGAAGGGCTTTTGCCCGAAACGTCGATTGCGAAGCAACTTGGATGCTGCCTGAACTGCTGTGCTCTTCCAGCACCAATAATTCAGAACTTGGAATTTAAATGCTATTAATGCTTAGTATAATTCTATGCTATTAAACTGCTTGTCTCTCTCTGTAGTTACAGCAGTCTAAACAAACCATCTAGGCTGGGTTGGAGCCCCCCCCCCCCCCCCCCCCCCCCAATCAACTGCATCGTTCTATTAGGGCCTTGTGGAAGAGACAGAGGATGAATCACCAGTTTTTCACAAAATAATCCCCTTTCCCCACTCAAAGGTTCGATGGTTGGACACTCACTAGTTTTGTTGTTTGTTGTACCTGTTACATCTGTCCAGCTCGGCCTGTCTTGGTTTGTTGCTTTTGTTTGTTTATTTAGGTGATTATTCTTTGTTTATGGAATATGGAAGGTGGCTGTTCTTTCTTGATGTGTTAAAAGATAAGGCTGGCCAGCAGTAACAATCCTTCCACACTTGGTTAAGCAATGATGCCACAGCCAGGATTTATCAGACTAAACTCCCAAGCTAAAAACTGTGAGATGGTGTGTGTGTGAGAGAGAGGAAAAAGAGCTGTAGAGCTGGTAGAAAGTTTAACCCTTTGTGATTCGGTTTGAATGCACACTTGGTGATTGAATGTTTGTACTTTGTTCCCTGGAGCTTGAGAACCAGGACTGTTTTGAATCTGATTTCTATTATGGAAATTTAACATGATTTCTTTTTAAGGTTAAGGATTTTTAATGATTATGAAATAAAATATTAATTCCTGTTCTTTTTACAGGTCATGCCTGCCTTCCTGTCAGCTTCTAACTAATCTCTGTTATCCTTACATGAAAGCCAACCTTATTAGATTTCAAATCAGCTTTATACGGAGGAAAACAACATTATAACTTTTTTTGTTTCAGACTCATTTGTTTCCACTTAATGTTAAGACTGATGTGTTTCATTGGTGATTATGATGTGCCAGCCATAGATTTAGTCAGGAAGTCCACTCCCTCAATACAGTTGAAGTTTCAGTTCAACATTAGATTGCGATAAATCATCAAAAGAAAATCCCAAGGTTAATATCTGTGTCCTTGCATGTGGCCATTATGCATACATTAGAAGTTTTTTTTAATTTGATTAAACAAATGCGTTCAACGCAGCTCCAGTTATTTCACGACCTATAGCATTATAATGGAGCAATGACCAGTCAGGACTACTTAAGGAACTTAATTTTGGATTTAAATGAAGGGACTAAAACTAGGTAATTATAGTGGATTTCAAAGTTGCGAACTGTATGTATTTTACATTTTAAATATTAAATACTGAATAAATGAATTTTATATATATATAAATTAAATAAGAAAATAAAATGTTGTATAATACTTCGGTATATATATTGTAAAAATAATATTCATTGATATATTAAACAGAGGAGATCTGATCTCAAAGCTAGACAATGAGAACTAAGCTCTGGTGATCCTCCAATATCCACAAAAATAACTGAAAACTTATTTTCCATAATCTTCTTCAGCTGGATCCCCACTCAGTAATACATAAAGTCTGCTTGGTACCACTCCAATCAGTGCTCTCTTCA